>NW_010110505.1:0-1438 GCF_000699245.1 Pterocles gutturalis
CCACACGCTGTGGGTGCAGCCAGCTCTGCCACAGACACGAGCATTGAGCAGCTCTGAGGGGTTAGGCTTTAGCAATACAAGAATGATGCTGGAAAATAGTCTCCTTTAAGCTGTCCCAGTGCCAGAGAGCCATCAGCACCTGCACAGACAAGCACCGCAGAATGGGCAGCAGGAAGGGAAACGGGTTATGTGGAAGCACCAGCCCAAGATTACGGGGGCCAGAGTCACAGATGGTTGCTCCAGAACAGAGCAACAGCCACAGATGAATCCAGCAGAGCTCATGAGCTAGAGCTGACCAGTCCTCCAGTGCCCAGGGTTTGCAGGTCACCTTCCCAGCATGGCTGGGAAAGCAGGGGACAGGGGGTGGCTGATCAGAGATAGGTGTGGGGGAAGGAAGAAATATCTTCCCTTTGTAGCTGTGGGCAGGCAGCAGAGATGGTGGTTATCGCATAGCCACAAGAAGATGCAAAACAAGAATAAAAGAGACTACTAAATTGAGGACTCAAAGAAGCCTCCAGCAATACTAATTTAAGGCCCAGGGGCCAACAAGTTCACAAGTAAGAATTCACAAGCTTGAAACACTGGCAAAATTGAAGATCGCTGCAGGGAGTCACCCTTGGCCAGATGTCCCATCTTCTGAGGGCCAAAGAGACCCCAAAACACAGAGACTTGATGGAAATTAATCTTGGGACAAACAACACAGCAAAGGAGACAACTCCTGGAGAGGACAGGAGTGCCCTTCTCAGCTTGAAGGACATGAATGGGTGGAAGATAGGAATGCCTGAAGGCTGATCAATGCTTCACACTTGAAATACTTAATTAAAGTGCAACATGCAAGAAACTTACCTGGCCAGAGTACACTCCAGGAATTCTTTGTTTTGGCTAATAGCATCCACCAGCAAGTTAAAATCTTGCTGAACAGCGTAGGCAAGGGTTCAGCAAGGGCACTGGGTACTGCGGACAGGAGCAGTGTGAAGGGAGCGTAATTCACCACCTGCAAACAAGGATGTGGCAGCAGGTCTCAGCACGAGGCTCCACAGGGCTGGAAACCCACCCTGAACTACACAGTATAAGCAGGGCTAAAGAGATGCTTCCTCTGCTTGTCTGAAGGCTCAAGCCACCCCAGCAGTGTCCCACCCCTCTTGGACAGGGGTATTTCATCCTCTGCGACCCCTCACGGCATCCCCATCCAACAGCTCACCCACCTTCCAGCACCCCCACCCCAGGCAGCCGCTGAGAGTCACCATCGGAAATCTCCAGCGGCGCCATCGCCTTGTCCCAGGCACGGAATGAAGGCTGACTTGGAGCTGGGAGCATACCAAACCCAGAGGTCTCTCAGACACATGCTCCCCTGGTTCCAAGGATAATATGGGTGGCAAGAGGCTGGGAGGGGGACTGAACACCCCCCACCCCCACACACTGGGCTCCTGGCAATTTC
>NW_010110506.1:0-21223 GCF_000699245.1 Pterocles gutturalis
TATTTTAATTTTTTAATAAGAATAAAATAATTTATCCACTACCATCACCCCTGCCACAGGTGAGTGTCATTGTCCTTACTTGACAAAGGTTCAGTTCAGGCCCAGAGCACTTGACCAAGGTGATGCACAGAGCAAATCACAAACCACGTGCCTCGTGGCAGGCACACGGTAACTGCCTTCACGCCAGTAACACCGTGCACACGCTTTAAGTAAGGGATGCATTCAGTCTTGCTGTTTCAAGGACTATGCAGAGAAATGCATGCTCCTGTGTGCCCATTCTAAATTTAAAAGATGGGCAATCCCTACAGGTCACCCGTTCTTTCCTAGCAGATGCAGTACCATTCCCTCTGCTCAGTATCTGCTGCCGTGGTCAGTCCCATATTAAATTACTGAAGATTGACAGAACTTCCACTATTTCCCCTGGGAGGCTCTTTCACAAGCTCTTGGGCTTCAGCGTGAGAATTTTCCCCTTTATATTCACCCTTTTTTTCCATTCCTATTGCATTATCCGATTACGGATGGTTCTATCTCCCGGCAAAGTGCTCCGTCCCTCCCGATCCTGCTCTGGTCGGGTGCCCGGAGATGGATGGCGCAGAGCGGGACATCTTCACCCGCCGGCTGCTCCGCGTCAGCCTTCATCTGCGCTAATCAAATGATGACAGTGCTTCTGAAAACAGAAGTAATTACACAGTATGGATTGTATGTATCTCTTAGGAGATGAGGACTTGGATTTGATTATCTAAATTCTCCTTAATGCTTTATGATGAAGTTAAGAACGAATATTGCTTTGAAAGCAATTCGGCCAGAACTTCCCCTTAGAAAGAAAGGCCTGAAACACAATACAAACTACCAAAGTGAGCAAGAAGAAATTGCCAGGCTAAGGTTTCTGTTCAGTTGTCCAAGATACAACTGGAGAAACTGATTTAAAGTAGCTGGAAGTGAAGTAATACCCCACCGAAGTGAAAACAGGTTGAACTGGCCAAAATCTGTCCTCTCAGGCAGTAGAAAAATAAATAAAAACGAATCCCACATTTTCTGAAAGTATTTCGCTTTGGTTTCACTCTTGACCTTAGCCAAGAAAAGGGAGCAATAAAAATTTTAGTAAGTGACATCTTCGGTGGCAACCTCAGCTGGCACCCCCAGGGATAAATAACCCCCGGCCGGGTCTGACGGCTGCTGGTCAGGCAGCCTGGGGACTCCGAGCAGGAATATCCACACTGCTAGGATCTTCTGGGGAAACTGAAGTTTTTTCTGAGCATTTTCTGGCCTCCAGGTGGACTAAAGGGGTCCAGAGACCCTTTCCAATGGCCTTTCCTTTGAAGCAGATCCCTGCCAGGAGCCGAGCACAGCCCGAGACACCACCCACCGCCCCCAGCAGCATCACCATTCCCGTTCTCCTGCTACAGGGGGATTTTCCATGCATTTATTTGATCCTGGTGCCAGCTTCCCGCAGAACAGGCTCGCAGTGCCAAGGAGCAGCCCCTGGCATGGAAAGGCTCGTTCGGATGGGAGGTCACCGCTAATCACACCCGGAGGAGCGCTGCCCTCCCCTCCTCCCCGATACAGCTTTGGCAGGCAGCTGGAAAGCAAAGAGGTATATTTGGATCCTCTTTAAATATTGATCACAGCATATTTTTTGCTAAAACCCAAGTCTATCGATTCGCCTGTGAGTCTGCAGCCTGGATACTTTGCTGAATGTTTTCCTGGAGCTGGGAGAAGGCTCCTTGAGTTATGATGTTAATAAGAGCAGCACAGGAGGAGTCCCTGATGCGCAAACCACAACTTCAGAGAGAACATCCTTCATTGGCAGGGGCCTCTGGACACTCCGGGCTGCTTAATGTTTCTCTATCAGCTGTGCTGATGAGCCTTTAATATAAAAGCTTTGGAAACGAGCTAACTGCAGCTCCCGCAGCTCTCTCCAGAGCCTGTTTCTTTGCGATTTCAGCCATTTTAGAGCATTCTATGATTCTGTGATTTTAGAGTTGCACAAAAGAGTCAGCGTTGATGCTGGCATCGGGGGTCTGCCCGTCCCTGTGCCTTGCACACAGTCCCTGCTCCAGCGCTCTGCTTACGCATGCAATTAACCCAAAGCATGTGGATTTTGTCTTTGGCATCATTAGGGATATATTTGCTGCCCTGAAGCTGAGCAAGTGCTGCAGGGCTGGGGTAGTGCCCGGGTAGGCTGCAGGGGGCTGCGATGCCCAACGCCTGGTGCTGAGCCTCTCCTGTGCACAGTGGGAAGCCCTGGTGCCAGTGGGCACGTCGTCTAGACCGCTGCAAAAATCACCAGAGGGAGGGAAGGAGATAAAAGCAAACCCCACAGGGTTTATACATATATATCTCCATATGCTTTTGCATTAACCACCGGCAATAAATAAAGAAAAAAACAGTTATCCTGAATTGCTCTCCAGCCTAACCTACAAACACAGCCAGGCTTTTCCGATATCCATCCTAAACCAGGCAGCAGCCTGACAGGACTGGCCACCTCCCTTTCTGATGGAGTGCTTGCTATCAAGAGTGTCAAATACACCGTGCTTCAGAAAAAAAAAAAACGCCACCCCCATGCGCCCCTCTATTGTAGTCAACAATTTGTGCCGCACTCTGCAAGGGGGAGAATAAATCCTCCCCATCCCATGCAGCGTTTGGGCTACCATGAAACAGGAGACTTGTTTAATCTGATTATTTAAGGGACAAATCTCTCCCGCACATGTGTGGCTGCAGGAGGTTCTCAAGGGAAAAGCCAAATGAAATGATGCCCTCGACAGTAGCGTACGTGGGAGGGCAACCTGCAGCTACAGCACAAGAGAGCAAGTCAGAGGCTCCAGTTATACCTGGCAGCGAGTCACTGTTCTTAGAGCAAAGCACTTAAATACCCCATTTCTCAATCTGCAAAACAGGAATAAAATCTCCTACTTCTCTGGGAAATCCTGGGGATGTGCCCCATAAAGGGCTGCATGCCCTTTGGTGAATGGCGCTGCTACAGACAGAAGTTTTCTTGGGGTATTTCAAGAGCTCACTCTCAGAAATATCAGCGATCTGTGAGTTTCTGCCCTTGTGTGCAGCATTTCCTTGCCCTGTCTGCAGGAGAGACTAAATTGCAAGGACAATCACATCCATTTCTGTTACTAATCCTAGGACAAGATATTAGTTTTTGAAGATAAACAGAGCCAAGGCATCTCCTTTTCCATCAAATCCTATTTGCTTTGTTTTTCTTCCTAAAATAACTTAAGGCTATTTGATAGATGTGAAAACTCTGGTAATTTTTTAGCAATTGTTGTCGGTCTGCAAAGATTATCTTTTTATGTAGAATTTTGTGTTTCACCAGCTACTGCTTTTTGAGGACAGGAAAAGTTTTTCTCTATTTTATTGCTAAGAGTTCACTCAAGTTGACAAATCCAAATCATTGCCAACACATAGTCACTGTCTTAAAAAAAAAAAAAAAAGAAAGAAAAGGAATGACATCATCGGCCAGAATCACATCCATCTTCCATTCTTTTCTCATTTGCCTCGAATAAGCAAGTCTCCCATCTCAGCTCCCTCCCCGAGAAAGGCTGGACCAGGACTGCTCAAGGTCCCTTCCAACCTCCACGGTTCCAAACCAGATGCCACTTGTCCTGCCACGTCTCCAACAGCACCAAACCCAAACGTAGACGCAAGAACAAGGCTGACTGTTTTCTTCCTACCAGCTTCTGATTTAGGGACTTCTTCACCCAGAAACTGCAGTCAAACTGTTGACTATTGACTGATTCTTCGTGAATTTGCCCTATTCCATCCCGAACTCCCCGTACACGGCGCTGTCCATACCATGGCGCTGGCAGCCAGCTCTGCCCTGCACATGTAATTACGGATTGTATGACAAATGACCTCTGCCTGCTTGTTTTATATCTGCTGCCTGAAAATTTCCCTGGGTGCTCTCTTGTTCTTGCAATGAAAGAAATATAAAAATGAGTTGAGTTCCTGTTGCTCTTCCAGAGACAGGCTGTTGCTATTATAAGGAGCGGTACCGAGGACATATTTGCTGCTCTGTCTTACAAAGTTTGCTAGGTTTCGTGCTTTTATGAAATATATTCAGCCATGCTTGTGATTATACTCCAATATGTTTCCAACATATCACGAAACTGTAGATGGGTGTCAGAACAGGCTGATTTTTAACATATCTTAAACACTTTTCCCCCTTCATTAAAGTAGAATAATTGTCACAGCATAATGTAACTTAATGTCAAAATGTACCACGCAAGCCTATCTCCCTTATCAAGGTAATTACATTTTCAATCTATAGTCTGCGTTAAGTTTGTTTTTTTCAACATATGCAAAGCAGCGTCAGGAATTATTGAAAATGTGTTTTCTGCCAGAAGCATCCTGGGAAGCGGGTCCCTTGCAGAGGGAGCTGGGCGCAGGGCGGCAGCCGAGCACCGGTGGGATGGGGGGACACAGCCGTCCCCTGCTCCCCTCCCGCGGGACTTCGGCGCTGCCAAGGGTCCGGCACGGGCAGCCTCAACACCTGGGATTAACCGACACCGAAGGGAGTATCTGCTAAAGACCACTTCAGCTTTCTGTACGTGATGCCTTGCAAGAAGCCTCATTCGAGAGCTGAGAACAGGGAAGCGGTGTAAAAGCAGCCCAGGCAGCCCACTCAGAAAAGGAATTTTTCCTTAATTAGGCCACAAAGTGGAAAGTCCTCTTAGCACTGCATTACTGAGCACCTGAGAGGAGAGGATAAAACGTTTCTCAAGGGTCCACCAAAGCTGGGAACGCAAATAACTGAAGCCAAAGAAAATGAGATTAAATGGAGCTTCTCAGATGCAGTGTGTCTCTTGACCTCCCTCATACCAAGTGCTTTCTTCATGTTCCTGTTCTCAAAAAAGTGGAAAAAAAAAAAAAATCCAGGAGAATGCATGCTGTTCAGAAGATAGCTAGAGGCTGAGTTGGATTTGAATTTTGATCAAAGTTTTTTCTCATTTGACATGCTTTTCTGTGTCTGCGTTGCCAATCTGCCTTTTTTTTTGCTTAAAATAATGCTTCCCATCTAAGAAACCGACATCATAAGAAACCCTGGGCTCATGAAAGCACAGTTCCTGCTGTCTGGTGGTCCTTCTCCAGAAGCCAGTTTCCTGGAAAAGGAGAAACGGGAGGTCTCCGCCGTGCAGAGCGTGCAACCTGGCACAGGCACCCTGCGCCACACCGCCTGCTTGCTGCACTCCTAACTTCATAATGAGTCTGAAAAAAGGCAATTTCCAGCAAACTGCACAATTTCCACATTCGTTACCGTCCCTTGAGTCGCAATAACGCAGCCCCCACTCCTCCTCCTCCTCTTCTTTCCGTGACACAAGGAGAAGCACGAACACCCACACGGGGGGAGCCAGCTGGGAGGGACCCTCTCCAGTTCCCATCCACAGGGATTGACATTCGTGCCATGGCAAATCTGGAAATTTTTTTTTTGCTTTGAGGAAACGTACAATATGGTCCAGATCGTTGATGCAATTGTTCTATAAAGCGCCTTCCTCACGGCCTGAGCCTTCGCACATCATCCTCACTGCACTAAAGCCAGCAGCATGGGAACTTAATGGTGGTGTTAGCCAAAGCCAGGGGCAACGTTAAACAAAGCATCCAGCTGTCGAGAGGATGAAAAGGAGGACGCAGCCAGCTGGCTCGCTTTCTGCTGGTGTCGGTCCTGCCGCGGTGAGCGGGGTGAAGCTGCACCGGGGGGGACCATCGTGCATCACATCCCCTTCCCTGGATCTCCCCGCAGCGCGGCGATGGGAGAGAGGTGCTGGAGGGTCTCGGTATTGACTGCAGAGTGGTTCCAGGGGAACCAGGCTTAGTCCAGGTTAGTGCATCTGCAGCCACTTGGTTCAATGTGACAGAAGATCTGTACACCCAGGTACGTCCCACGCACGAGATCTTGCCTTTCCCGCTCAGGTTGCTCACGTCTCATTGCAGAGGGGAGCTGGGAGACCATAAGCAAAAAAACCCCATAATGTCACTCCCTCCAAACACTGCAAAGCCACTGCAATATCTTAAAATATGGATTATCTCCAGCTTCTGCTCCTCTTGATGGTTCCACCTCATTTGTCTTGCTACTCTAATTTCCTTAAATGTGTGTTTTCTTTACAGGCTACTAACTACAGAAAACTTGAAGCAATCAACTGAAGTTTATGCATCGACATATCACTTCATTAGCTGTGAATTCATTTCCAAGGGGGCGGTGAACTCTAATGAAGTTGGAAATTGAATCATGTTCTTGCACTTAGGGACACGCAGGAGGCTCAGAGAGGGCTGTCCATCGAGAAGGCTCCGTGACCAATTTAAAAATTAAAACACAGTTTGATCAATCATCCTTATTTCTTGATAGCATCCTTCCTCTTTCTGAAACCTTTGCTCTCTGTAGATCTATTAAAAAATAATTTTTTCCAAGTTTTATGAATTTCAACCAGGTTTTGATTCCTTGCAATGACCATCTCAGTGCCATGAGAGGCACTGGGGACTTGGAGAGCAGCAGCAGCAGAAGCACGCCCTGCCGGCATCCCTCCCAGCTGCAGCTTCTCCCACCCATCGCCCCTCTCCCATGGTGGATTTTCCTGTGCCCATTTCTCTCTCCAATTCTCCTTTTCAAAGGCAGCACCAGACAAACCCTCCCATTCCACCTACCTGGCAACCTCCCCAGAGCACGGGGCCGTGTGCCTGGGCACACGTGCACAGGTTTGGGGTTTTTTCTGAGATGTGAGTGACATTGCAAACGCAACTTTCATCTTGGATGCTCCAAGTGTTGCCATAGAAATTGCAGCGGGGGACTCACGGGGTTGTTAGCTCGTGCCCTCTGGGATTAGGAGTGTTCAGGGGGGGCTGCTCCCTGCTCCATCCCTGCCCTCCCCAGGCTGAGCTCCTGCAGCCACACAAAGAGGAAACCACCTTGGTCCACAGGATTAATTTACAACCAAACATGCAGGAGTGTGTCCACATCGACTGACAGAAATTACAGCAGCTGTTGGAACAAGAAAGCCATGTGTTTTCTCGGGAAAAGCAAATCTAAATAGCTAAATGAGTGTTTATTATAATAATAATAATCATTATTATCTCAGCTTCTCCATGGGACACCACACAGCCGCATGCTTATTAGTAACCGGCAGCTCTGCGGGGCAGGTAAGCAGCGATGCTCCCGTTTCACAGACGAGCAGTGAAAAGTGTGAGGAGAACCAGAAATATTCTGCAGAAGCAGGGAGCAGAGCCTGGGGTCGGTCCCTTGTGCCGGAGCTCTGCCCCAAAGCCGAGGCGGCATCTCAAGAGTCCCAGCAGGTTTTTTCCTACTAAATATGCTGGAAACCATGTCTTCTCATAATGCACTGCTAAAAATGCAAAATAAATGCCCAAGGCCACGGATTGGTGACCCTCAGGGACGGCCAGGGTGCTGTCCCTCCACCAGACCCCTCGGACCAAGCAGCCGGTGAAGAAGCATCAGAAAACCGCTGTTTGCTGAAGGAATTTGGCTCACAGGCAGCACCCTCCTCTCCTTTGACTGCTCTGGCAGATTTTTCTTTTGAACAACTTCGTTTCTTCATGGATTTGTTTATTCGGAAAGGTCAGGGTAGTACATTGTACTCGGCATTATCTCCTCCCCGCGTCCCCCATTCCCGCAGTAATCATGCCTTCAGCACCTTTCCTGCGAGGCTTTGACACTCCCAAATCCAGCTGAGACTTCTCGGGACTTTAATTAATGAGATAACAAAAGGGAAAACACCCAAAGAGTGAACCCCCGAGTTGAAGACTTTATCTGCTCTTTGCAGCTGCATCTTTTTTTCTCCTTTTTTCTTTTTCTTTTTTTTTTTTTTTTTTTTTTTTGTTCAGCATTCCAGGTCCGTCAATACTGTTTCCCATTAAATTAAATAGCTTATTGACTGGTGGGAGCCGTCGCCACAAGGCCGATAGGATCCGAGCGCGGCACTTTCTCAGTGCAAACAATCACAGGTCACTGCACAGTAAATCAGTTGGTAATGGAGTTTGAACTCTGAGAATCAGTTCTGTGTACCCTTTTTATTTGTTTTTAATTTGTATCAATGGTAATTCTGTCGGTTCCAATTTATGTGACGGCAGCAGGCTGTGGAGCAGCGGAAACACCATTTTTCTTCTCGTTAACCGTTGAGCTCACGGCGCCGTGGCAGCCCAGCGCTTCTGAGCTCACAAGTGTTAAGGTTCCTCGGCACCAGCAGAATTCTACGCGGGTTTATTCTCCTCTGGCTTTCTTCTCCATCGGTGACACCATCAGAAGCAGCTCCTCGCTGGAAGCCCACGCTGCCTTCCCACCGAGACACCGGGGGCTGCAGCGCCGGCTCTGGCTCCATCTGCAGATGCTCCTTCCCTGGCATATTCCCCCAGCTTCCAACTGTTTAGGGACTTCCACCTGGATCCGAGAACCACGTATTCATTAATGACTCCATGAATGTATCTCATCCCTTTTTGAACCCGTTTACACTGTTAGCATCTGTGATACCTGGTGGCACAGAGTACCACAACTTAATTATAAATTATATTTAAAAAATCACTTCCTTCTGTTTCTTTAAACTTACTGCTGGATAATTTTGGCAGGTGTCTTCTAATATTTGCTCTGCAAGAATTAATGAACAGTCCTCCCTGACACCCTCCTTTCCCTGCTGCCTTCCCAGGTGCTTCAGTCCCTATGTTCACATCCAATAACTTATTTTTCCAGCACAGCATTGTTTGTACATATGGAACATCCACATTTGTTTGCTTCTTGCCTGGTGTTTGGACTGAAGGTTTTAAACAAAACCAAACCCAGTCCCTCCTCAGCGATGTAGTTCGTCTGCTCGTTGCTGATGCTTCAGCTCTCAAAAGCCTTTAGTGCTTAATGGATTCATTGAAGTGATAATAGGAGGTGACTCGCATGTCAGGTTGTTAGAACAGTGATAAGACATTGCACTGAGACAACATTATCCCCACTAACGGCGTTACAATGGTCAGGGAACGGCTTGTGATATTCCCGCATACACCGAATGAGTTCCTGGTGTCCGGGGCGTTTGTTAAAGCCGCTGCCAGGACGAGAGGCACCGTTTTGTCCGGGTGTGTCTTTGCCTGGCTGTGCAAAGGGGATGCACAGAACACGGCTGTTTGCAAAGTCACGTACACGCACGTTTCTCTTCTACAATATTTTGCAAATCCATGCAGAGGTGTTAGGAAAACTGTCACTTGCATAAACTTCTTTGCAACCAGAGTGTTTTGGGTTTTTTTTGGTTTTTTTTTTCTTTTTTGTAATTAATCAAAGGCTAGAGTGGAACCAGCTCGACAAAAAGAAAAAAAAAACCACTAAGGGACTTACAAAACATACCGAGGAAATACTGGAAGGAAGCAGAGAGGGGCACTGAGGAGTTTGCAGAGGGGCTCTCTGCAGGGGCTCACACAAGCAGCCACATCCCTCGCCCCAGGGACACACCAACCGACCCGCCGCATCCCTCGTTGTCTATAAAGATTTCGTCCAAGGACAGGCTTGAGGCTGGGCTGACCCATCCAGAAGCAAAGATACTTCTCGGTCCTTACTGTTCTCTCCTTCTTCCTTGCCACCTGCTCAAGGATACAAGTGACCCGCTGGTGCCAGCCTTCCCTCCACTGCTGGACAATACAAAACACCCTTTAAGTACTCGTGAGCTATCGGCCGTGTGGGATTTATTCAACTTAATCTAAACGAGAGATTCTCTGTGGTGGTACAAGCCCCTCTGAGCAGACCAAGGAAGCTAATGGATTTGTGATCACTTCTATCACACAGCAAACAACCACGGGTCACAAAACTATAAATCAGAGGCTAATGGATTTTCAACGATGCGCTTTGGCCCTTTCTATGTTTTTTAATTTGCTTTTAATTTCTATTGATCTTCCCCCCTTTTGCTCCAATCCCTCCTGTGTCAGCAGGTCAGAGAGCGTGCCAAGAGGAGAACAATCTCCCAGAAACACAGAGAAAGGTAACACAGGCGTGCAGATGCAGATGTGTGTTTTTAAAAAGGCTGAGCCTCGGAGGCTCGGGGCAGTGCCAGCTGGGGACCTGTCACCCGGTGGAGGGTGACTTTCCCGGGCCAGGAGCTACCCAGCCCTCGGCACAGGTGGGGCTTCACCTGCCAGGGAAGAACCTCAAAGCAGCAGGAGAAGCAAACGTCCCTACTGAACTCCTCAAACCATTCTCAACTTGGAACTCCCCCAGAAGCCATACACTTTTGCTTATTTACCACTTCTGCTCTGGCTTGTCTGCACCAATGCATTGCTTGTTCATTGGGATCACATCACTATTTTTAATTTTTTAATGCTAATCAGCAGCAAGTTTCCAGCTTTCTATTAACTGCAGAAAGAAAAGATGTTTGATGGATCGGCGCAGTGCAGCCTGAGCAGAAGGGCTGCAGGGCGAGGACTTGGCTCTATCTCACAGCTCAGCGCTCCCCATGGGATGCTCGTTCCCTCCTCCCCTTTGCTCCCCGAGAATAAATCCTAGACAGGAAATGAGTGATTGAATATCCATGATAAACCATTTACAGCTCAGTTCTAGCCACGCAAAGTGCTGTCAAGCAGTCTTGAATAAGAAGTGCATTAATAAAAATCATGATCCGCACACAAACAGAAAAGAGCTAAATTCTTCAAATAAATGACTCACAACAAAAAGTCTGACCAGGTCTCATGATCGGCTTATGCCCTGAAGCATGAAGATTATCAGCCCCATGTAATTTTCTCCTAGCCGATGTAGCTGCAAAGACCATTCATATTCATATAAATGTCTAATGTCTAATCCTCTAATCTAACCCTTTTTTTTTTCCTGCTCATGCTAAAGCTCCCCAGTCTATACTCAAAAACCCTCTGAGCAATGGAATTATTGATAAATTACTGCAGAGAGGAGGAGCACCGCACACACACCGAACCCACCAAGCTCTTCCTCTTCTTGGAGGGTTTTTATTTTCCTGTTAAGAAGCCAAGGTGTGAATCTGTGGGACGACTGCGGGTATTTTCCCCCCCTGACATTTTTTTCTTCCTTGCCTAGTGCCGGAGCGAGGCGATTATCCTCCACCGTGGCTTTCAGAGAGCTTCAGGAGTGGAACCGTTCCATCGCCGTGTCAATTAAGCTGTGGCCTCTGAGCATTTCTGTGACAAAAGTTATAATTCAGGAACTTGTTTTCACTCAGAATCAGGCTGAAACTCATCAATTCATTATCTCACTTACACCAACAACTAAGCACCAAACGGGAACTTCTTTCAAATCATTGTGGGCTTGGGCCAATTCCGAAACGCTGCCCTGGAGCAGAGAGACTTACCGTCCTATTTATTAGTCCCCCGAGGCCAGCCAGCTTCTGCATTAACTTTCAGCTCAAACTAATAGCACATTCATAAGCAATTTTGTGGGTGACTGTATCTGAGACTTCAAGCTGCTATATTTTTTTTCCCTTAGAAATTATCTTTTTGCTTGATAATATGGAATTATTTAGATGACAACTCACATTAAAAGAACCTGCACTCTTATAGGCAAAGACATCTTTTCCCAGACTATAAAATTGTTCTAAATCTACTGACTTCAGAGTTGTGCCACGATTAAAAGGCAGACTTTTCCATTTGCACCTTGCCCTTTCTAATACCTTGAACAGGCATTTCCCCATCAATAGGTTTTTAACTATGCCATCAGAGGAGGCTGCTCTCTGTTGTAATTCTTCCACACGCTTTTCACAGATACTGAATGTTTTGCAAATACGAATTCTTTTTAAAATGTTTCTTTCTGTCCCTGTTGTATGTGCGTTTCCTGCTGTTTTAGCTTGGCTCTGGACAGGAAGACAACAGCTCCGCTTCTTCCAGAGCTTTTTTCCAGTTACAACTGTTGCACTCATGACTGCAGGAGAGTTTTTGTGTGTATTTGTGTGAAAGCGTTAACATACGCACGTGTCCTTCAAAAAATACGGACAATGCCTGAGCATTGCTGATTCAATATAATGCTTTGGGAAACTTATTATTAGAAATTTCACTGTTAATCCAGAGAAGAAAAGCAGCTAAGGACATCGACATCCTGCAGTTCTCTCACAATTTCAGACAACAAACTCATTTATTTTCCCATCTGCTGTTCCTGCTCCACAAACATCGCTAATGCGGTCATTTGTATTCCACTTGTTCAGTTTTTGGGAAGTTTTGTTTGAGGCATCGGTTTGAGACATCGTTTGGTCCAGAGACATGGGTACAGCAGAGCTGGAGCCTGTCCCCTGTCCCCAGCGGTCCCCAGCTGGCAGCCCAGCATCTCTGCAGAGCACGGGACAGTTTCACAGGTGTGATGGCTCAGCGCCTTGCAGGAAATCATCTGGCATTTCTGATTTCAGGTCCAAGAGAACACCTCCACAATTGCCTTTTTGTGAACCCTCAGTATCAATTTCAGCAACAGCTCTGAAGGTGAAGTCCCAGCCCAAGCAAGCCGTAAGCCACGAGCTGAAATTCTGCATGTGCTCAGCTCACCGTAAGTTAATCATATTTTCAGCTGATCTCCTGACCCAGGATACTTTTAGTGAATTACATCTGAATGAAGTAACGATGCTGAACCTCTGTCCTCTCCAAAGCACGGTGAACCCTTGCTCAGAACGAGATGGGCAGATAACACCATGCGGAGGGGGGACGCCGTTAACGCATCACCAACTCTGCCACGAGGGCTGGGTAGCTGCAGGGAGAAGAGTCCACGTCCCCCAGAAATACGAGTGGCTCACCATTCCCCGGAAACAAGCGATAGAAATCCCCGACTATGAGCAAAGCTGCTTTTCCTGGCTGAACTCAGACCCCGGTGGTGTCTTAGCTGGGGGTTAATGCGGCTTCTGGGGCTTAGGCGGGAGCAGAGGACCAGGGAGATCGGGTTATGTCGTCGTTTTTTCCCTTTTGAGTGAAGCTTTCACTCCGCAGAGGTCACGTATAAAATTAAGTTCAGGTCTGAAGGTGTTTTTTCCTGCACATCCAAGCCCTGCAGTCCTTGCTCCCTCCCCAGCAATGGGACCACTGCTGCCGAGTGGCAGCTCTGCCATCCCGCCAGAAAATGAAGATAAAGAGCAGATAAAGCTGCTAGACTCGGTCCACTAGCGGTACCTTCAGAATGATCCTTTTTGCACAGACACGGAGGGTTCATTGTCCTGCAAAGGCAGCAGAGCCCGCAGGTACCCAGCACCTCTCCTGCCAGCCCCTTAGCCTCCGTCCCCGGGTCTGCGGGCGGGAGAAGAGCAGATTTACAGGCTGGAGATCTCAAAAGCACTTCAAACAGCTCAGAAGAGCAAATCTCACTGAATGTTTCTTGGGCACTTTTAAATATCCTTCTGACTGTTTTTCAAACACTGACCTTTGACTGTGTAAGGAAACAAATAGACACATCTAGAACAACGGCCTATATGAAAAATAAAAGTGTTGACATTAATAAATCATTAAAACATTTTTATGCCCAAGAGCAAGCACAGACCTTTTATCCCTTATTTCTAGCTTTGCATCTGGCAACTAATCCTGTGAAAACAAGAACAAATTATTTATATTCTTTTAGTGTTCCATAAATCAAATATTGCTGTAAGGACTGAACTAATATTTTGAGAATTGAATATGGGATTTGGTCTGGCTTGCTACATGCACTGAATCTTAGTCTGCTGTGATATGAAAAGGCTGAGAGAGACAACATTCTGGAAAAATAAGGAGTCTGAAACGTAGGCAGCAGGAGGAAATAATTTACCATAGCATTGCCCAGTTTGGCTTTATATAGCGAGAGTTATGAAATGCAGCCATTGTGCTCTGTGTGTACTTCGCTTTTAAATGCAGATAGTGGGAATCTATCAGAACGTTACTTGTTTGCTTGTTTTGGTTTCCCTGCATACGAGAAGACATCGATATAGCTTAACTACAGAAATACATCCATCCCCCCTCTGCACCTCCTTTATCAAGCTACAGTCTAGCAAGAAGAAAAAAGAAAAAAAAAAAAAAAAGAGCCATATACAGCCACTTGTATTTTAAAGAAACAGCCAAACCAGAAGCTACAGAACTTTAACACACCAATGTGATTTACATCCTGCCGGCAGCCTGTAGCCCAGACGGGTCCTCTGAGCAGCCCAGTTACGGCCACCTGAAAGCAGGGTTTATAAAAACACCGACAGACATTTCGCTGGAGCTGTGCGAGCCGCGAGCGCTTCTAGAAACAATATTTTATTGATTAGAATAGGCAGAAACTCTGGTTATTTACACCAGACTTTCTCCCAGCATTTATCGATGTTCCTAAGGCTCAAAGGGGAAGGAGAGAGACCCGGCAAACATAACAAACAGACTTGATAGCACACTGAACTGCTCCTGTAAACCGCGGGGACCCGCACGTCCTGCCCTGGACGGGGCTCTCCCGGCCAGCACTTCTCGGGGTAAGCCCTGCCTGCGGCCAGAAATGGCAAAGGCTTTTTTTCCCCCTCTCTAACATAAATAAATGAGCAGTACAAAGGAGGGAGCATGTTGCGTTGCACTGGGATCTCCCAGCACCAGCGTAAAGCAAACAGAGAATCCAGCAGCGGTGGGAACAGGCTCCACGGCACCGCGGGAGCCGCCACCACTGACACCCCCGGCACTGCCCGGGCTTTTCCATAGGGAATAAACCTTATTCGAACTAGAAACGTATTTCGAGGGGATAGGGAATTTCTATCCCTTAGAGAGCAGGATGAGCTGGTGGAAATCCATCGCCCATCTCTCTGGAGCATCTCCTCTGAGCGTGGCTGGGACGAGACGTCCCTTGGGTGGATTTCCTGCTCCACTCGTGCACCACATCGTGTTCACACGGACAACCCAGCGGGAGGGCCCATATTTTTTGCTGGGGTGTGCTGTGCACCTCCTCACGGGGGCTGAGCGTTTATTGCAATCACTCTGGGAGGTGGCGATGCCCGTGCACACCCAGCTCTGCTGTCAGAGGCTCTCCCGGGTACCTCAGGGCCAGTCTGCAGGCGCATCGTCCTCCTCGGGGCTGGGAGCAGCGATGCAGCGAGATGAAATGCAAACCCGCCCATTGGAGAGTCCTCATCAATGATTTTAACCTCCCGACCTGGAATGAAAGCGGTAATTCCATCACCATGGAAACGGGATAAAGGCCTTTCCCCCGCCAAAACCGTCACTCCCGTTAAACTGGGCTGAACCAGAGGGACAGGACGGGGCTGACGCAGCCCATCCTGAAACACGATAATGACGCCTGACAGCTTCAGCTTTGGGTCACTCCTGGTGCGCCGATTGTCACACACTGTGACAGCAGAAGCAGCTCTGCGCGGCCCCATGTGCCAGCAGAGCAGTGACAACGTTTCTGTGGATCGTTATTCTCAGCAAGAACCTCAGAAATGCAAATGGTTTTGCAGCTTCACGGGGGCTCCAGGGGAGGAGATCGGCTGGAGGCTTTTGCAGGAAGCAAACCCCGGTGGTTCACAATGTTGTTGTGAAGGTTTCAACCTGCCCTGCTCGCAGCGGGTCACTTTGAAGGTCTGGATGTACCACTCCTCTTTGTAAAATGGAATGAGACAATTTTTCAGGCAATTACAAAATCCCATCTCCAAATGAACAACCCTATAGGTTAGCATTAACCTTTCTAATGTAAGTATTAGTGCTAGCAGTGCTGGAGTGCGTGGTGAGAGCAAGGATTCTGTGCGTTAGGGACCACACATACATCTACCGTTTAGAGAAAATGACAAATTGCCTTTTTGCAGCTACAAATCCAAGTTCGCAAAGTCTAAATCACCGTCCCGTGGTCAGCCAGGGAAACCGTGCCAGCACCATGCGTAAAAGCTTTGCCTCGTGTACAGGACCACACAAACACGACCAACCCCAGCATCCCATAAATCTACTCTTTGGCCAAAGCATCCCTGCAGGGCGGTGGGACAGCCCCGACAAAGCCACCTGCACCCAGCACAGACACGAGCTGCCCAGCCCATGCCCCCATCCGACACCCCCGTGCCCCAGCCTGGGGCGGTGGCACAGTCTGCCGTCAAGTCAGCAGCACGTGAAATGGCAAGCATGAAGGTTTGTTTAATGATTTTTAATTAATTTTAATTACTTAGAATTTTTTTTTTTTTTGAGCAGTAGCTTAACCTCGCTGAATCTCAGCCCCTCTGATCGCTCTGGGACTTCTGCCAGCTTCCTCATTACAGATCAGCTCCCCGAACGCCATTTGATAATGAAATGGGTTTTAAAAGAAAGGGACAGAGAAAAAAAAAATCAAATACCTTTGGCAGAACCCCAGGGAGCTGCAAGAGGATTATGATTTGGCGGGGAGATAAAATGATAGTTTGGGGGCTTGCTTTATGAATAACGTGTATCTGTGTTGAAAGTGTCCTACTTTTAAAAGACAAAAGTTACGGGCCCATAAGGACTTCCTGCCTTCACGGCTGCTTGCAGGCTGCCTTCCATCGGGGCAAAGCCTTACACCTCGTGCAGCCGAGGAGGAGCAGGTACGTAAACCTGCCGCTGCGACAGAGTTTCCTATTGCACCCCAACACACCTCAGAGCATCGCCTGCTGATCCCACCCTGCGAACGGAGGGTCCTGCCTCCAGACACCCCTGCCCAGCAGAGCCCTCGCATCCTCCAGGGATTTTCCTGAGTGTATCACACACTCTGTTCTCCCATGAGCAGTACGGCCTCACCCCAGTCTCTCTCCCAGCTGACCATTTACCACTCTCCCCAAAGCCTGAGGATTATTTGTTAGTTCACTCCTTTTGCTTTCTCTGATCTCCTCTTTACATCTTCCTTACAACTTTTTTTAAAAAATTATTTACTTATTCGCTGCCACTGGGATCCTTTTCCACCTCTACCTTGATCAGCATCCAAAAGCTCCTTCTGCACCAACAGGCACTTGCAAACGGCATCTCCTTCCCTGTGAAACTCTGCACGGGCTTTACCCCCGCGCGGGTGCAGCCGGTGGCAGGCGCTGGTAGCACTGGAGTGTCCCTTCTCCCCTGTTTTTGGTAACACATGCTGCTCTGGTTCATGACACAGAACTCTCTCCCCACGGCTCTGATCTCAGCCCAGCTGATCTCCTGCCCAGCAGCCCTGGGCGAGCTTCAAAGGCTCTGCTGTTTGGGCAGGGTACAGAAAGGAATCAGGAATTTTTGGATGCTCTGCTGGGGCTTAGCTGAACCTCAGTGCAGTCACTAAATCTGGGCTCCAAGTCCCCTAAGAGCACATTTTCATTAGAGATGGTTAGAAAGGAAGAGAAGGAGTTCTTTTTTTTTTATAGAGCACATAAAATGGAGAAAATGAGCAAAACGTTGCATATATTTATTACAATTACTGCCTGGATCAGGCTTTACTAGCAGAAATATTGCTGTTACCACGGTCACCACTGGCCTGAAGGGCTCATGTTTTCCACAGGCTCCTGTCGGTACACATCAAACATCCTCACGGGTACAAGTCCCTGCAAACAGCCCAGCTGGGTGCGAGGGCTGTCCCCTGCCCAGAGCGGTGACAGGCGGATGCACCGCAGCCACCAGCAGCAGGAGCTGGAACAAGCACCAGAGAGGGACGGGGCTGGGAGTGAAGGCGAATTGAACGGGGAGACTGGGACCAGTTCCCACCTCCCAGCCATCGGAGGGGTGTACATAATTCATAGGCCATAGATTGTACATATCTTATTCATGAAAGTTTAAACAGACTGGTTATTACTATTGACCATTAAAAGGCAATTCTTCCCCCATGTGCGACAAGGACTATTGACATTCCTGCATCCTTGGAAAAAAAAAAAAAAAGATAGTTGATGTCATGACACCTTCAGAATCTCACATCACTTACGCACACGTGTTGTGGCATCCAGGTCTCTGAGCTGGCAAAAAAGTTCCGTCTGCTTTCGTAACTATGGACAAAATGTGTCATTAACGCACTACTAAAAACCGACAATTTGACTTTATGCTTTTAGACCTCATGTTTTACCAATAAAGAAGCAAGGCAGGATTTTCTGCCTGCCATAGGCAGAGCGGTGATGTTCAGCACGGGCTAAACCCCTCTGCTATTGTAACTCCACTGAAACACTGCTGCAGCACCCACCCCCACCTGCTGCGTGGGTGTTTCTCCCACCGAAGCTCTTCCTGGGGGTTCCCACCGTGGGGGGACTGTGGGGTGATGTGCAGCACGGTGAGCGAGGGTGCAGGGCACAGACCTCGGGGCATCCGTGTGCTCAGGCTTCACCCCCACCTCCCACTGCCGTTTGGAGCCTGGAGCCCAGGAAGATGATGCTTGGAGCTGTCACAGGGAGAAGCAGCTAATGCTAAGATAGGGAGGCTGATTTGTCTTCCCTCTGCAGCCTGTAAGAAAATTAAATTCATGCCCAATGGGCCTAAACACTCTTGGTAGCATTGAAGTGCAAAATTGAGCTAATACCTTTCTGATGTTTAAACAAGCACTCCTGGTATTTTTATGCCCACCTAGAAGAAGCTCTAAAGCTTTTGGAACTGCCATCACAAACCAAAAGTGATGTTTGAAATAAAAGGAAGGGAAAAATACATTTATCATTCATAGGGAGTTCTCTGGATAATGCAAAGACACAACGTTATGCCAGAATAATTCTTAAAGCTTCTACCTCAGCTGCAGAATTCACATCTGAGACAGGACCAGAGGGTGCTGGTCACAGGCACGCTGGGTGTGCTGGGGGCTCTCTTCCTTTCCCTGCTGAAGCCAATAACCAACCTCCTTCTGCAAACCCATCAGCCTGCTGCAGTCTTGACCCATCCTTCACCTAGTTTAGAGCCACCCAAAGCGTACCTTGTATTTACAGCATGGAAAAAACCCCCACAGAACTAATTAATAAGCAAACAGCATCCATCAAAAAAAGGTGGACACAATCTAGAGAGAACGGAAGGGAGCTCTGAAAGGTTGTTTGCTTCATTCTGCCTACCGCCTGCTCAAGCACATGTGGGAAAATGATTGTTTCCCTCTCCAGCGTTTACACTGAGCGAAGCAGGAGCAGATGTAAGCTGGGCACTGCCGACTCCAGCAGATAAAAGACAATTACAAGCAGAAAATGGAGCTGCTGATAGCATGCAGCTTTCACTTGGGATGTTCAGTTTAGCTACTGGGGACAAAAAAAAAAAAAACAACAAAAAAAAGAGGGCTGAAAACTCAGCTCCTGACAGCAGCCATCTCCTGCTGCAGACCTGCTGATTCAAGCATCGCGCAGCTCCTTGCAGACGCACGTAGAAAAGTTTAAAGGCTCAATTTGAGCCATTTGTTTCTCATTTTCGAGCTCTCATTAAAATAATCTGCTCTGTTTGTCTGTGGGAGCTATTTTTTGCTCCTCTAAATGGTTGCAAAAGACAGCACAGATGAGAAAAGGAGAATCAGCCCCGTTAAGCCGGTGACTCATCAGATCTGCTCCCAAAGCCGGCAGGAGCCACAGAGAGGGGCAAAGGCCCTGTCTCGTCCCCTGTGAACAAGAGGTTTGACAGATTTTACCTCCATCAACCCATGCACAGGGGATACGGATAACTTGGTAATTCCTGCCTGCAAGCGCCGGGCAGAGGATGCTTTCTGGACGTGCAGGCTCTCCCCCCAGCCCAGGGACTGTCCTGCTACAAACATTAACTCGGGATGAAAAGGTCTCGCCTCCCCCTGCAATTATTTTATTCTTGCATGCACAGTCCCAGGCTGGAGAGACAGGATGCTGACAGCATGAGGATGTGCCACCAACACAGAGAAAAGGTGGTTCGTGGGAATTTGTTAAGCCCTGGCCAGTGGTATTTGCTGTTCAAACCACTCACAACCCAGCAAAGGGCCGGGGGTTATGAGATGAAGTGTAACCTATTCCTTCCACCCCTCCCTCTGTGACTGCCCCACACTATCATCAGGTACCACAGCGTGCCTGCAAGCCCAGTTTAAATTCTTTTAGATAATCATCACCTCTGGCCAAGACACTCCGAGCTACTAATTAAAAGACCATCCTGTGAGACCTGACCTGGCACTCAGTGCTCCACGCTCCTGCAGCCCGCTGAGCATCCCTCCAGGCACAGGCAGGCACCATTCCCAAGGGATGCTGGAATCTGTCATCCCAGTCAGGCTTGAAAACCAGCCCAGGAATTTCCGTGCACATGGGGCAAAAGCCCAACCCTGCCCATGGGGGCTGAACTCGGAGCCCTCCCAAAGCCATTCCAGCCCTGTCACTGCTGCAGGCACGGTGGGAGACTGGGACACACCGGCTGCATCTCCCAGGTTCCCCAGGGATCACCCAAAACTGGGCAGTGGGAGTGACAAGATGCAAGATGCCCAAGAACCTCTCCCATTAATTGACAGGGGTCAGCACCTTTTCAATTCTTCAGCACAAAGGATTTTAAATTCTTACTCTATTTCTTCTCATCCTTTCTTTACAAACTTGCAGAAATGCCTTTTGTTTTAGTGCCATGCTAGAGTGCATCTGTTTGTTCTTTGGGCATTTAAATGTTCCTATCACTGACATTTTTAAAGCTATGAAAAAGGATTTTAATTGGCTGAAATGCTGATTGCCATAACAACTGGCTAATGAACCATCTGTTAGCATATGTAATATTTATTTATACCTTTAAAAAACACAGCTAAAGAGCAGGACGGGTTCCTTTTCAAGGACGGGGGCAGCTCACTGCCCATGCAGATGGGCAGGGAAGCACAGGGATGAGTTTTATGGACTGTACAGCCCACAGGGACCACCGCAAGCCTCTGGTCCGCCCCGGTACAGACATCAGCGAGCTGTGACCGTGTCCCCCACCAGCCCTGCTCAAGTCCAGCAGCTCCTGATGGGCGAGCAGGAGGGGAAGAGCCTGGCCAGCCGCACAGGGCTGCCTCGCCCCGGGACACCCTTCCCTCCTCCGACGCACAGAGCAGCATCAGTGCAGAAGATCCAGGAAAATGGGAATTTGGGACCAACCTCCTTGGGAGCAGCACTTATTGCTGTCCTCCTCTCTCGGGGCAGGGGGACCTAAGACCAAGCGCTCAAAGCTGATGTCAAAGTTCACGCTACAGATGAAAAATAGACGGGAGTTCCCCTGGAGCGTTTCATCACAAAGAGTTTGCATTTTTAGAACAAGCCTCTCCCTGGCAGCTCTCATCTCCCATCTGCCAGCAAACCCCCATCCCACCCAGAACACCCCCGGGTCTGATCCTGACCCACCCCAGGCAGGCTGTGCCCCCCTCCAGGGGTAACGGCTGTGGGGGCAATAAATCCCACTCAGCTCTTCAGAGAGCCCAGGCCCACAGTCCCCCTTCTCCAAT
>NW_010110506.1:21254-56114 GCF_000699245.1 Pterocles gutturalis
AGCAGGACGAGAGGCTCGACTGGGGGAAGATGTATTTTTAGACTGTTGATAAAGGGAGAGAAGAAGGGAGCGGAGAGAGCCCCGTTGCACAGAAGTCACATGCATATGCAAAAGGAGCCTAATTGCCCCTCTTTAGAAACTAATCATTCAGGATTTTACAAGCCACATTATAGAACCTGACATGCTTATTTTTCCTTTTATTATGTTTGTAAGCAGTGATCCTATTGAAAAGAAAATCAAACCCTATTTTTACCCGTCACAGCCATCTCCCTTTTCTTTCTGCCTGCTTTATTTTATTTTATTTTCCTTTCTTTCCATCAGTTGAATAGAGCAGCATTTTCATGTGTATTAATTGCCCTGTAAAATGCCCTCAAAGTCATTAGAATTCCCCATTCAAAACTATTATCTGTGCCATTATGTCTTTGCATTATATTTATTTAAATGTGCCTCTTCTGAATTAGCTTATTTTTAACAGCTAGCCATGCCTGAAATATTGTTCCAGGCCAAGCTGTTCTCAAATCTTTTTTTTTTTTTTTTTAATGATAACTTCATAGAAGCTCTTGATGCTTTATCCCGAGTGGAATCATAGTTTTAAGCTTTTAACCCTCTTTCCTTTTTCTATTTCAGAACAATGGGTAATAGCCTTGTAGAACTTTTTGTGAGCCCACAAGCCTGGCTTACACCAGAACAGTGGTGGTTTGTGCCTGTCACACCGATGATTAACACACACCATCATTTCCTAAACATAATGCAAAGTTGCCCTCCCCCCTCCCCAAAATATCCATGCATGATTTTCTACCCCTTCTGACAGGTAATTTTGTCGGTACTCATTATTTCTTACAGTGGCTTGAGTGGCTGGACCTCTGGCAGCATTGGGAGGTGACGAATCCAAGGCAGCACCCCCTATCCCCAAGAGTCACCTCGTGGAAATATTTCTTGCTTGGAAGGGAAGGTCCCGGTGGGGGAAGCTGGTTTCCTGACCAACTCCCTTGCTTGCCAGTGCCATCCCAGCACCATCAGCACTCTTCCATGCTGAGAACCTCGCGTGGGCTTTGGGTACCTCTGGGCTGAGGTCTGGACCCAAGCACAGGAAAGAGTCCTGATAAAACCAGAGCCCAGCGGCTGAAATCAGCCCTTCACCCCAGAATTTCCCTCTCCCTACAGTTGGTTCCTCGGGGTTATCCCTGAAGGAAGGGGCCAGACGGGCTCCACACCAGTATCCTCCCCCAGCACCAGGCAGAGCTCTCCCTGGGCTTCACACTATTTTCATACTGTAATTAGTCCAGCCGTTCTGGGTCTGCCTTCGTTAACCCACCCCTGCAATCACTCCACGTGAGGATGACTGGGCTGGGGGCGCAGCAGGGGCGCAGGGAGCGATGCCCGAGCAGGGCTGCACCTTCCTCTGCGGCCGCATCTCTGATAGCCACAGAGAACGGCACATTGTTATTTTTTATAAACAGCTTTTCCACTGAGTATCAGCAAAATCTCTCCATTTTAATCCCATCCCTCATAAAATTTCTTTTGAATATTTAAGAGCGAAAGCAGTGCTCAGATGCTATCTGGTGTTATATCCTCCTTCATTTCCTCTTACAGCGCTCAGATACCGCGGTGACCCACGCGGGCCAATGTAAGGCTATAAAAAGATGGGCAGATACTTCTGACACCAAGAGAAAGCTTCTGCTCCACCATGTAGCGAGTATTCCCCCCAAGGCAGCTAAAGCAGGGTTGCTTTATTACACCTCCCCTTCATTATCTGTTCAGAACAGCAGCACGCTGGGTTTAACCCTTCCCAGGACGACTTTTCTGGCTCGCTGGCTGGATGCTCACGGGAGCAACTCAGGTCAAGTTTCCAGCTGATATCAGAGCAGCTCAGCCTATCTCTGGTTGAGATCAGACCCACCAGCTTTCCCACCATCGTAAAACAACAAATCTTTTGCCACTAGATGGAGTTTAAAAAGTCTAAAGATGCCTTGCCCTTTCCCAGCCAGGGGTTTCGGCAGGATCCACAGCACGAGCCATGGGTGTTTGGATTGTGGGACACGAGGCAAGGAAGGGGGGCAGTGATGTGAAAACTCAAGCTTTGGCACCTACGTGCATGTACATGAAGAACAACAAAATAAAACATACCAGAGAGCTGGGTGCTTGGTCCTGTCTCTGCCTTTCTCCCAGAGTCAGAAAGGGACACGAACGCCCTGCAGACACCGACTGCCCACTGCCACTGCGCTCAGCAGCCGTGGGTCCCCATGTACCCAGGAGAACACATTTGCCACCAACATGGTCCAGGGAGCAGGGACAGGGGCCAGGACACGTCCTCCAGCCTGGCCCAAGAGCTGTCCCTGCCCCACACAGCTCTGCTGGGTCCCCCCAACCTGGCAGCTGCCACAGGGTTTATATAAAATAATAAATATCGTCCGCATTGGGAAGGATATTGATCCACAAATTTCACTGACATTTACAAATAAATGATGTATTGCAGTTTTCATTCTGCTTGCTGGGCTGACCTTAATGGCCTTTACATAATTTACTTTTGATTAAAGAAGGGCTTTGATGCAGAGAACTAAAATGAAAAAAAAATCAATACAATTATGAGATCAGCTTTAAAACAATGTGTTACAGCAGGAAAAAAAAGTCAAATCCTTGTATTAAAGTGTGATGTCTAAAGACATTTTGGAGATCAACAGATTCTCTGCTCGCTGGAAGCTGGCTGAGGACACGTGGCGAGGCTCAGACTGATGGGATTTCAGGGCAGAGTCTGGCAGCAGGCTCAGGAATGGTCACCCCTGCAGCCAGGTCTGCGGCAGCATTTTCTATCCATTGACAGACACAACCCACTCGCACGAGAATGCAAAGGAGGAGCGGGCTCCACCGTTCACTCCATACCGTTAAATATTTAGCAGTGTGGTATGCAATGTAAATAATATGTACCGGAGCTAGTGGAAAAACAACTTCTCTAGTTTAAGAAAATAGGGGTTTGCATTAGCTCATGTAGTGCCATATGTTCATTAAGATGCCACAACGTGCAAAATAACGGTGACAGTAAGTTAAAGTAATATTCTGGTGAACAATATCCAAAAATATTTTTTTTGGCAACTGAACTGTGCACATCATACATAATTAATGAGCGTTCTTGCAATTAGCATGCCCTTACATAAAGGAAATAACCACAACCTGTTTGCATTTTTTTTTTTTTTTACTCCTTCTTCTGATCAGCTATGCCACATGACTCCAACATATTTCATCTTCTAAGAAAACCAGGGAGAAAACCATGTTATTTGGAAACACAACTCACCGAGATGGTGCCAGACTGATCATTGATATTCCAGAATAATGGTGTGTGCACTGCCTGCCCTATTTTCTTTCCCATGTACTCTGAAAGCTAATAACTTTGAAAGGGAAGAAAAAAAAAAAAAGGCAACAAAAAGATGTAACTGCAAGCGACACTGCGGCTGTGCCGCGCTCATCCAGAGAGGCAGGCTGGCCGCACGCTGCGGGCGTTTTGTTTTCCTCTTTTTGCATTGTTTAGCAAATTCAAGGCCTGACAGAGGGGAAAAAACCATCCGAGGCTGGATGCATGGATGGGGAACGGAGGATTCTGCAGTGCTGAAGTTAACAGAAAAGTTGCTTTTGCCATCAGTGGGCACAAGATGGAGTCTGAGAAAGTACTGAGCTGCACAGAGCCTGTGCAAACCCCCAAACCCCCACGGCAGCCCCCAGCAGCCCATCCCTGCATCCCCACCCAACGCCAGCACCACGCACCTCTCCGGCTTCTCACGCAGCGATTGAACTTGGCAGCAGGAGACGAGAGGATGAGGTTCAGCGCTGTTTATAATGAATGACTTGGCGTTCCCTGAGCAATAACGCTCATTCATCCCATTATTTTTGTTATCCCCAGAATCAGTGCTCTGTAAGCCCTGCACTGATGTTTAGGAAAGCTAGAGCTGTTTGTAATCCCACCTCCCTCCCCAGAAGTCATGATTGCAAAATCTCCCAGACAAAACAGAAGCCCCAGAAGTACATAAAAAAAAAAAATCAAATAAATAAAACCGCAATGGCACTGACTGATCTGAAGAAAAAACAATCAACTGTGAGCCAGTTTACTCAATCTGCCTAATGTAAGAAGGCTGCAAACATCCCACTGTTTATTCTATGACTTTTTTCCCCTTTTGGCAGCAGCAAAAAACAAATAACGCAGAACCGCTCGCTATTCAATTTGAGGTCTGAATGCAAGAGAAGAAACGAAAGCCAGCAGCTCAGAGGCAGAAGGCATTTGGCCTAAACCCTTTTCAGCAGGACTCCTGCAAAATTTACTCTTTGTCAACCATATTTAGGAGGAGTTATTCTAGCTGCGACGCCCCAAGATTCGCACAAAGCTGCTGCATTTTTTTCTTGATTAACCATTTGAATATTTTCTTTAAATCTCCCAGACATCAGCTCCTGTCATACCTTTCTCCGCTAGATTAAAAAATACTTTGTACCTAGTGCTTTCTCCCTGTGAACATATTTAAACAGCACAATCAGGTTGCTTTCTAATCTTCCCTTTGATAAGCTAATCAGATTGATCTCCAGCAGCCTGTCACCCCAGGCACGTTTTTCAACACGCCTCACACCTCCTGACAAAGCGAGCATCCACCCAGGGGACCAGGCATCCTCCACCTTCACAGGCAGGGGGGGAGACCCTCAAGGCACCTCAGGAATATATTTGTACCTGGCTGTGGCTCAGCCTAATGAGTGTCTTGGCCTAATCACCTGAGAGCATCTTGCTTTGAAACCAGAGAGATGACACTGAACCCGAGCAGTCACCCTTGGAAATCGCATCCATTCTTTGAACTGGCGCAAAACCCTGAGAAAAACAGCACAGAGCTAAGCCCCAGCCCCTCTTTGGCTTTCAACACTGGGTTTAGACAGCACTAAAAAAAGGGCTTCGTGAAAGACATCACCCCCAGGGGAGTGTGCGAGGATGGGGCCAGGACCGCCCTGCAGAACCGACACCGAGGGCGGCAGCAGCAAGGGGAGCACTTGGGGGGACGGTCCGTTGAAAGAAAGATCACAAACCCAGACCAACCCGAGATTTGTATCGAGAGCTGGGCTCCACGGCTCGCACCACGGGACAGCACGCAGATTTTCCAGGATGCATTTGTGGTTCTAAACACCTCCCCGGCATTGCTAAGCCACAAATTTGCTCAGCAATCGTTGCATTGTATCCCAGAGGAGATGAAATACAGTCACTTACAAGGGAAAGAACAACAATAAAAGGAGAATGAATGCTCCCTAAGTGCTTACTAAAACAAAAAAAAAAAAAATTTGCTATGCAGCCGGTGTACCCATGCAATTACGAAGCTTCTAAGCTCTGAGTTGTAACAGATGGAATTTTTTTCCCCTGTCTCTCTTTGGTGAGAAGGTGAATGGTTTCCTCAAGGGAGGAGTAGATCGAGCTGCTGAGTTGGCAAGGCTCGTGCCAAGCAGCTGGTTGCTGATAAAATTATGGGTCTGGATAGGCACGGTCTGGGAGGGATGCACGAGGCCCCTTCTGTCACCAGCCTTTCCAAGGAGGAATTGGAACGGGTCATGGGTATGTGCATTAAAGCACATGAAATGGGAAAACAGTCGTGCTTCAGAGTTATTAGGAAACGATGCAGATTTTCTGTGCATTTATTAAACTGGCTTATTTCCTTTGGATCTCTTTGTTCTGCAGCTTGTAAATTCAACTTGAGCACTTGAATCCTGGGACAACTTACAGGCTCAACCGAGAGGCTGCTGCAAGGAAATTTGGAAGGAAAAAAAAAAAAAAAAAAAAGAGAGAGACTGTACAGTTTTGCTCCTAAACAGCGTTGTTCTAGAAAGTCTCAAAGTGCTGTCTGAATACTAAATCAATCCGTACCTACACAACCTTTCCTTGAAATAAGCACATTGTTATTAACCTCAATTTACAAGGATGCAAACAGAAACACGGAGATGTTTCACTGTCAGTCTCTAGGAGGTAAGTTTAGGTATTCAGATCTTTGACTCTAGCTGGCAGAAACAAAGAGAACCAGCACACATCCTCCCTCCCTGCACTCTTTGGAAAGGAAAGCCCCACGTACATTTAAAAATATTGATCAGCTCAATTGCTGAATAAGCCGAGGCTGACCTTTCCAGATGAAACTGAATAAGTAACTTTGAGAAATGTTAGCAGACTCTTTTCAATGGGCTGAAAAAGATTAAACCCATGTTACCCACATAATGCATGGCATATCATGTCCATCTTCTAGTGGCATTTATTCTGTTGGCCTCTTCCCTCTCTCCTGTCCTTTTCTTTTCTGAAGCCAGAACATCTTGTTGTCTAACGCTATTTCCATGCAATATCCACTCCATCCATCTCTGCAGAGCCGGGCTTTGGGCCAGTTTAGGGAACTCCCAGTATTTCTAAATGCTTATTCAAACCTGGCCACCCACCACGCTGCAGACCTGCCTGTCGAGGGCACAAAGCCTTCCTCCACCTGTCAGCAGAGCCCCCTTATTACCCAGCCCTGGATGGACAGGGCAGCAGCATGGACCCTGAGAGCACACCCATGCCCGACGGCGAAGCGGCAGCGAGGGCACTGTGGACCCTGCCCGATTCACCAAGAAGCTGTTTGCAGTCTAATGTCAGGGGCTCTGCCCTCCATTCTTTTCCCAATCATAACACAACAAAGCCGTTTGGATTTCTGAAATGTCACTGTGTCTGCCCAGAGACCTGCCTCAGACAAGGTAATTATCCCTCCTGTCACCCTTTCTTATTCGGACTTGTTTAAAAAGAGCTGTTTCCACTAAGTCTGTCAACCAGCGTCCTCAGAAATGTTTCTGGCTTCCAGCTCCCAGGGCGAAGCAGGACAATCCCAGAGACCCACGTGCTGGGACACCCTGGTGCGGGCACACCAGCAGCGCGCACGGGGAGGCTGCAGGTGAGAGATGATCCATCTCTTCCCAGCGCTGCTACAGGAAGATGCCCAATTCTCAGGGATTTCAATGGGATAAGGGAACTACACTCCCCAGAGCTTGTCTGAAAAATATCTCCCCTACAATGATCATTGAAGTTAACACTGAGCACAGTGATTTCCACTTATTTATTTACTGCAGGGCATCCCTCGGTCCTCTCGCAACAACCAAACCAAACCCCACAACTCGATTCCTCTTGTCCAAGAGCTACTTGGCTGCAGCCTCCTGAGATGCCCAGGACAGAGCACATGTGATGGAACCATGACGTGCTTCTAACCCCCAAAGAACAAGAACAGCAAGGCAAGAGCAAATGAAGACCAGAGTTAGACTTCGGACATGACCAACACAGGGAAAATAAAGGAATCATGACAGCAAGCAGTCAGTGACAGTGAATGTCCTGGAGTTATTCCAGTTTGGAAGCATGCTCAGGTAGCTATCAACAGATACGAATTAGGCTCATTATGAAAATAAGATTACCTCTTGCTTTCCTGCCTTGTACACAGGGTAACATATTAAATGGAGGGAGAGGGGAAGTGGTCAGTTAAATTCTCATCAGCAATAGCCTCTGCTGAGCATTCCTGAGATTTGATATTAACTGTAAGCATGCGGCTGCTTTTCTGCTGAAAAAAAAGCTCATTTTAGAAGTAGAGAGATCTTATCTTTCATTTTACACAGATCCGTTCTGCAGCATCTTGATATATTTATAGTTTTAATACATAACCATAAATGCCCCCTAAACAAGGGATATTGCACCTTTAGATTACTATTATTGCTTTATTGCTCATTCTCACCGTAAATTAACAGCTTCCCCCAGCAATGCCGAAAGAGTACAGAATTAGATTACAATGAACATACACAAGAGCCTATTAAGGCATTGCTATTCCATAAAAGTCTTTATAGTTTTTAAGTGTACACCTATAAGTGTTTCAATTAAAGAACTACATGCTTGCCTAGTAATTGCCCTCCCATTTGAGATAGGGCTTTGCAGCAAAAAAAGAAAGAAGCAAGACTAAAAGGTAGAAAATTGGAATATAAAATACCGAATATGAAACTGCCATAAAAAGAAAACCATGGATTTAAATTATGCTGATTAGAGGCATTTGCATAGTTTAACTCTTGCACTCTGGTGGCTGTAAGGCATCTGTTGTTTGTTTCTCTGCACAGAAAACCCTCTCCTCCTGTGTCAGGAGTTCTCCAGCCTGGTAAGAAATCAGTCACTGGGACAAAATGGCTTTCTTTTCTGGAGAACAGCTGCCACCGTAAATCACGCCAGAACGACTGCAGAGGTCCTTCAAGGCTGGACGACATGACAGAAATATGATGTCCAGACTCAGGATCCCCCGAGCAGAAGACAGAGGCGGTGACAAGAGCCACGCTCCTGTCGGAAGGATGACATCTTGTGGTAGGACGGGCCAGAGGAGCAAGAGCTAATTGAATACAATAAATGAATCTAAATCCAACATATTACAAGGGGGATAGAGCTTCTTGCAGACATTAGAGGTGGAAAGGAGAACTTCAATCAACTGCACGTTGATTTTCATGACTTCAAACCGCAGGGAAGAAATCCATCACGCGGGCTTGCAGGTGGCTACCAAAGCCCACCAGGCAGGGAGATTCTCCTGTTCATGGCAGAGCCTCGCGTGAGCAATTCTGCTCCCTGCACAGCCTTTCTGCATGGGTGTACTGATCTGAAAACTGAGCCTGGGAAACTGAGCTGGCCTTTGGGTTCCATTTCAGCCAGAACAGTGGGTTTTGCAGCTTTTCAGCCACACGCTATAACCCAGCGGCTCAGAGTGAGGCACAAAGATGGACTTGAGCGGTTAGAGAGGGAATTGATATGGAAACTCTCTGGAGCATCTGCACAGAGTCGCTCTCCTGCTTGTGACTGCTCTTGAAAACAGCCCCAGCTCTTGCAGCAAACATCAGTTTATTGCTGACCTTGGAAGACACAGCTACTTGTACGAGAGATGACTGTGAGGGGCCAACTGTCATTCAGAAATGTAATTTGACTTCTTCCATGCTATGGAGATTACCTGGCATTGGTGACAGTCTTTGCAGCACTTCTACGTGCAATTCTTCAAGAAGTAAAGAGTGGGATGGAAGGTAGAAGTGGGTAACACTCGATAAGCAGCAGACATTAATTAATGCTACGTTACAATGGAATTCAGCTGAAGTAATGTATGGAGGCCACAGGAATAGTAAAAGGAAATTCATCATGGTTAATGTTATTACACTGAGTGTCAAAGGAAGCAGTGATGATTTGCCACTTACTGTATAATGTAATGTAATCTAAATGCAATTTTGGTTGAATAGCCTCGAACATCCATATTAAGCAGATCTGGCAGAAAAACCAGGATTCAGCCCTACTCTGTGGGTACTCTGCAGTCCCCTTAACCAAGTCCAGGTTCAGAGTGGTGCAGCCGTTTGCCAAGACATGACCAGGACAGATGTTAAAGACAGGTATACTGTACTTGTCCTCCCTGTTTGAGGTTGACTGGAACATCTGGGCATGCTTGGGTTTGGCATGCCAGGGTCAGGTTCTGGCATTATTTTGGGGTGACCTTGAAAAAGCAAATCAACTTTTGGACGCTGTTTTCTCCTCTCCATCAGAAATTTGTGCATCATCATCATTACTGGCAACCTTCTCAACATACAGATTTTGAAACTTTTTCCACTGGAGGTTCAGGTGCTCATCTCATAAAAATTACCTCTACTTACAGGCACCTGGTTGGTTTCAGTTAACATGGATGGGACCCTAGAAAGGAATCTATTAACCTAATTTATAGTCTAGAATAAAAGCTTTTTCCCTATAAAGTAATATCCATGAATGATTTTTCTTGATATTTCTTCAACACAAAAATGCTTCTTTCAGAGTTTAATATTTGTTTTGATTGTTTAAAGCATTCCAGAGCAAACCCATGTACCTATGTCACACCTATAAAGCACACACCCATCAGCAAGTCCACTTACACCTAACAAGCCTTTGGCATGGAACTGTGCCTGATTTATACTGGTCTTTCCCCAACCAATTACGTGTTGGGTTTCAGTAAAGACTCTTTGGTAACAGAAGCCTGCTCAACATGGTTTTGCAAAATCTTATTAATTTTCCCTGCTACATGATACTACAACTTTTAGCAGGAGAAATACAATTCTGTAGAGATTGCCTGATGCAATATTATTCTAAAGCCATCATTACCCATTCCCTTTTGAAATAAGAAAAGTATACAGGGATTTTTTTCTCTCAAATATCTATAAATCAGTATTCATTGCTGCACTATAGATTCCAATTCTTTAAAAGAAGTCATGTATAACACTTGCAATTTATTTCACTGAGTCCCACACAGCTGTTCTACTGCTGTTTTGTCATTGAAATAAAAACATTGAGTCTTCCATTAACTTTAGCTTGCATTTATGAAAAGAAATACACTTACGTATCTTTTAAAAGACCCCAAATAGTTATTATTTATTTATACAGCCCTGGAAGCGCGCTAGGCATCTCACAGGCACACAAAGGGAGCTTGCAGTCTGAACAGCAAACAGACCCAGCAGAGACGGGTCTTCTCAGGGTTGTTTCTGCCTTTGAGACGCTGCCCTACCTCTGTGTGCACACTGGTTCCTAACCACACAGACAGCGTTCAGCATCATTTTCCATTATGCTAAAGCCATCTTTGTAACAGACCCAAAAAGCTGGCTTGTGGCCCCAAAAGCCCGTCTTCTTCTCAAGCCCCCTCCCACCATCTTGTATTTGACCAATTAAAGACCAACTGAACCAACTCCCCACCTACTAGAGAAATAAGTAATGAGCGCTTCACCTACTTTTATTTATGAGGAGTTTGAATTTACAGACAAATAAAAAATTAGGGAGAGGCTGAGGTTCCAGTTTGGGGCAAAAATTTCCATCTCAGTTCAGAAAACTCAGAAGCACCTGAACGTTTATTTGGACCTCGCTCCTAGACCTTGCAGGGTGCATGTACTCGTTTCTCCTACGAGTGTATGAGCCGACTCGGACAGCCTCCGCAGCACAGCCCGACACAAACAGACTATCTGCTGGATCAGCTGCTTTGCCGATGCCAGCGACAGCCATGAGCACGGCAGATTCTGTAGATAAAACACAGGAGTGCAGAAATCATCTGCATGCCGGTTAGTTCCAGGATCAACACCTACATTTAGGATCTCCTGAAAGGGGACAGGGCTTTCCCCCACCCCCCTGGGACTTTGCAGCCAGATTTCCCCAGAACCACCCAGTGATGCCCACAGTGGAGGGAGGTACTGGTTGCCACACTTGAGCACCTGTGCTCAAGCCACTCTGCCCATGCCACAATGCAAGGGAAGAATCATTATTTTTCACTCCCTTCCCCATTTCATTGTTCCAGGTCTCTTCCCCACCCTGCCACCTGCAGCCTACAAACGCAAAGGGGAGCTCTGCAGAAAATGAGCTTTTTTTCCCCTTTCCTTTGAAGGAGCTAACAAGAGCCAGGTGACATTTACGGAACAATTAAAGGCAACATTGATGAGCCCAGTGGTTGCAATTTTTCTTTACAATTGAAGAGCCCTCTTTAATCCATGTCATCTTTGGTCACCAGCTTTACAGCTGTGACAAGTCATTTTTACAGAAACACTATTAGAGGTTGTAAACTTTAATGGCCTTTTTCTTTCTGGGTCCTTGTTTTTCCATACCTGTAATTAAGCAGTGCTATATATATATACATACATATATATATACACACACTTAAAGGATTAAAAAAATTCATATTACTATAAAAATCATCTCTCTGGTCACCACTATGAACTTTAACAGCCCTGTAACCACAGATTTGGCTGTGGCCAACAATACAAGAGGAGTCATTACTGTAACTAAATTAGACCGTTTGTTTTCCTTCCCTCAAATCGAATTGTGTAGGAGCTGCTTTATTGCAAAACAGACATTAAAATTCCAGCTAGACCTCAGAGAGAAAGTAATTTCTATTTTATCAGCACTGTAAAGCTGTCTTTATGTTCTGAAGCAGGAAATATTGCAGGGATATTTATAGCTTCAGCACCAAAGCCAGTTTGAATAGAAATGTTACTGCGGTCGGCAGAGCTGTCACATTGCTCAGTGGAGCAGGGAATTTTAGTGAATTTGTGAATTACCGTCTCAGTCTTGACAAGCTGGGGGGTGTCTGGAGCTGCTTTGTGGTTTCAGGATAACGACTCCAGACTCAGATCACTGTAAGAGGAGATTTGAATGGTATCTCAGATAATCAGCTTCCCTCTATGAGACCCTCTAACGAGGACCAAGGTTTCCAAACTGTGCTGTGCTCCAGCAGCTCAGCCCTGGGCTCCCTTTTGCTCCTCCTCATCTCTCAGCTTCTTCAACAAGTTGGGTGCACAACTATACTGCACTGTACTTGCCTTGCAGCACCACAAATGCATCTTCTGCAGTGCTGCCCAGTATTCCCACAAAGGATCAGCAACTTTTTCCTTCCATCACCTTGGCGGTGCAGGCAGGAATTCTGCCCTATTATGCCCTTGTCATCATCCCCTATAGTGGATTTAATTCCACCATTATACAGATGAATAAACTGATGCATGGAGAGAATGGCATCATTTCTCTTAGCAAACTTCCTGACTGTGACAGAGGCAGGACAGTACCTTGGATTTTTCACATATCTGTGACCACCCTGCCCTTTGTAATTAAACAGGATTACTAATAGGCTACACTAGGAGAAAATGTAAAATAAATACTTTCACTCCCTGATTAAACCCATCCATTATCATATCCATGGTAATGGATTGTTTCTGCGAGTCACAGCAGAAGTATTGCAAACCCGCTGCACAGTTCAGCCTAACAAATGTTCCTATCGTGCCGTAAACAAAATAATTTGTATTGTGGTGTTAAAACACATCCATACCCAGTAACTGTTGAGAAGGTCAAAGCGAGCCTTGCCTTGCTGGGTCAGTATTTCCGAGAGACCATGCCTCTGGCCAGCCCTTGCCAAATGCACAAACCCAGCCTGTGCAGGCTCTTGGTCTACAACTTGGACCCTTAACAAGCTAGTAGGAAGACCTGGATGCTTACACTTTAGCTTTTCTGAAGCGATTGGTTTTTTGAGCGGATTTTGATCAGTCTTATTTCATGGAGCTGAATTGCTAAAACCAGTAAGTGGAGAAAACTGGTGAAAAAGCTCCTGCCTGTCCAAGACTGCAGAGCAGCAGCATGGTGTGCTCCTCAGGTGCTCCTTTCAGCCCTTAAAATCCTAATCCAAGTCAGCTCAGGCATCAGGCACATCTTGCCTCAGTGAAATTAAGTGATTTAATTAAAGTCTTCCCAACACCCTGGGTCCCAGGTCTGCACCAGGAGGCAAGCCGGTGTCCATCCACCTGGTTCAGAACCTCCTTTTCCATTGAGGATTTCTCCTCTGAGAACCAGCAGCAGGGAACGTAACGATCTTCTGAAACATGAAATATCAAAAATACTGAAAAGCCAGCAGGGGATGGGTCCTGTTCACGTTGCCTCTACCTGCAGTTATCCAAGGACTCTGTATTTCTCTCTAACAGCGAGTAGCCAGGTGCACCATGAAGGTGGGATCCGCATACAACGCCAGTGCATTGCTTTCTAACCATCTCCGGTGCCTCACCAAGACAATGAGCATTATGGAATTTCTGCCACGGAAAATGAAAGACAGTAGCTCTCTCTAAGCGGGATAGTTTATCCCTAATTGGAATTTGTAGTAGTGCATTCCTCTCCCCCACGCCTATAAATAAAGCTGCTGTTTTGGCAATTACTGATGTCTGCTGTCATTTTGCAAGGCTGGGTTTTTGATGAAGCATGTGGTGTTACAGGCTAATATTTCTCATTTCTAGCGTTCTCTAATTCTATTTTTTATGGAAATTGAGCTACAGTTTTATGCACAATGATTCTCTCTCTTTTTTTTTATCCCTCCTGAGAAATGGGAGAGACAAGAGTGATGGGAGAGAGATGCGGCTGAGCATCTTGGGGAAGGGAGGAAGAAACCCAGGCTCCGCACAGCTGCTTTGGGGAGGGATCTCTAGAGCTGGGAGTCCTGCAGCACCCACGGAAGGTGGCAGGGGAAAGGCTGCAACAGCACAGAAGAGCAAAAACCCTTCAAGAAAGTTGAGAAGTGTGCTTGGAGTCTCAGTAAGTAGGACGGATCCCTGACCCCAGACAAGGCAACAGTCACATTTGTAAACATGATTTCCCACGGGTTTCCACTTCTCTCTGAGCTTGACTTGTTGCCTGATTTGATTTTTGTTTCAACTTACCATTTCCCTCCCCTTCACCTTTTATTCTTCTGCTTCTTTTTCATCATCCTTCTTTTTCTTCTATAAATCTGTGCATTTTCCCCCCCTCTTTTCTCTGTGATCTTCACTTCAGCCCTAAAATTCACCTGTACCTCCCAAATCCTATTCTCACTAAATCTCATTCCCCTCAAAATTAACTGTAAACCATCTTCCCTGTCGTCTTCTCCAAAATGTCTTTTTCTACCCCATGCTCCTTTTCCTGTGTATCCATTTCCACCACATTTAACTGCTTTTTAACATCACACACCTGATCCTGTTCGTACCCAAGTCAGTGCAGATTCCCTTTGCTATTAATAGGGGCTTTGTACCTAGAGATGATAAACGTCATTTAGAGCTGAGGGTACTCCAGAAATAACAGGATCAGGCCTGATGTCTCTGCATAGCTAATGCAATCAGTCCTGGGGAAAATAAATGCAGAAGCATTGCCTGCTGCTGTATCAGGCCTTCCACGGACACATGTCTCGAGGATGCTGATAATCATCAGTTGTTTGAAAGGAATTAGCTGGCTTTTCATTCTCTTCCTCTGTCTCTGCTTCATGAATTTTCTCTTGTGTTTAGTAGTCCCATTTATAAAATATAGATTCCTATTGATTCCCAAGGAGAATGAACATTAATATACTGTAGTGTCCATCTGTTTTCTCCCCCACATGGCAGAGAAAAAGATTTATATGACTTTTCTGGGTATGCTGCTGACCTGCAATTGAGTCAACAATCAAGTCACACTAAATTAAACAAAGATATATTTTTTTTCCTGGCCTGCACAAGAATGCTCTGCCTGTCTGCCTCTGGGGGAAGGCACGCGTCTCCTCCCTTAGGTCAAGAAAAGCCAAATTCATTTGGACCAGACTGACTCTGTACACAAAGATCAGCTGAGAGCTGGATACCATTTACCAACGGCAGTTCTGTGCTGCTTCAGGGTATTTGAGATAGGACCTTACATACCTACATACATCCAGGAACATAAATATTCATGGATATACACACACACATATATACATGGGTGTGCATAAACACAGAGGTGAATATGTTTGTTCCAATTGCCCTTCACAATGAGGTGAACCATTCATTAATAACCGCCAGAAAGCTGCTTTGCTTTCAGCAGGTTCAGTAAGACGCTGTGCCACAGAAAGAGCTTTGAAAAATTAAAAGTGAAAGACACCAAACATCAACCGCTGGAATTATTTTTTGAATAATTTTTCAGCCATTACGTGAAAGGCTATTCTCGGGCCAGGCAGCAGCTCTCTAGCTGTAGGATTTCCAGCTTATCAAGTACAAAAGGTTTACCATAGCACCCTCAGGAAATTCATATGTAGATTGTGGTAAAGATAAAGAAAAATCTAAGTTCCCTTAATCTTAATGTCTTTCATCCGTTACTCATTACTGTTCAATACATTTTCTAGGAAGCCTGTGACAGTGACAGACTCGATGGCTTACAACTACACAACTTCTTCTCCCCATTTCTAACAGTGACATTTATAAACTGCAAAGTACCCAGGACGTATGTACTGAAAAGTAGATCCTCATCCTTTTTGCATTAATTCAAGGTTCAGAGTCTCGCCGCACTGCCAAGGGAAGGGATAACAAAAGGGACAGCAAAAGGTTCATAAGCTCATAAATATGTGACAAGCTGTCTTGTCTTATTGCTCCTTTTAGCACACTGTGGCACTGAAATTGATAGCGTAATAGACTTTCTCCCAAACCCAGGGAAAACCATCACGAGGTTTTTCATTTTTATCAGACCTAACTTTTATGCTGACAAAAAAATTATCAGTGAAAGGCAAAATGTGAGCTGTTTGCTAGAGCATTAATTTTAAACATCTGGAATAGGATATAATGTATGCAGATGTTTTGTAATGAAGACAGGTTACAAGGAAAATAAAATATATTGTGTGTTGCTGTTGCTCGTTAATATAAATTGACATCTGCTGAGTTTGGAGGTAAACTCTGTTCTCCTGCCATCCAGGCTGGAGTAATACTCCATCTGCCATGTTAATACAGCTGAACATCACTTGTCCCTTAAGTCATCCTTGATAGCTATAGACCTGGAAAGACCATCTGAGATGATATGGAGGTTATATATTGGACTTATATAAATATCTTCTCACTGCAAGAAAAACTACTGAAAAATATCAGCTTAGGCTGTTTAACCATACTGGACAATATCTCATCCACACACAGCTTTCATATTCAGATACTCCGAACATAATTTTGAATTTATTTCCAAAGGAGCTATTTAGTAGCAAACAGTTGGAAGCTACATTCACAAGTCCAAGAACAAAACTCTGCTCAAACCTGTTATACTCACAGATATATAATAGGCACAATGAACCCAAACGCTGATTTTTCACACATGCAGGTGTTTTCCACTAATTTCAGAAAACTCTTTTCTTTGCAAAAGAGTAAGTTTGTGGTCTTTGGCTGAAACTTGTGTCAGCCACAATAAAGACAAAGAAATAAAAAAAAAGCTTTGTATAAATTCACCAAACATGAGCCTATACGCATCTGAGATAGGAGAACTAATGGAGCTACACTTTCAAGACTGATCCATTCCCTGTTTAGGACCTTTCTGACCCAAGACAGCTCATCCCAAAGGTCAGGAACCCACAGCACGTCTCCAGCTCAGATCTGGTCCAGAACCCTCCTAACCCAGGAATGCTCCTATGGCAGAAGCTCCATCTATGCTAGGATCCCCTTTTTTTGGGAGGAAACATCTCCAAAGGCACACAAACCATGTCCACAATCTAAAATATCACTGTGGGTTGGTTAGTTTTGGTTTTTTTTTTCATTTGCTTTTAAAAATTGTTATCTGATTGAATCCACAGGGATCCTGGAGAAGGCAAGAAGATGTGCTCTGCATGATGAAATACTTCACTACGATTGCAGCAAGAACAGGACCAGCGCCTGCACCACTCACACATAGAAAGAGTTCGGCCTCATGACAAATATTTCAAAACACAAGGCAAAAAAATAAGCTCAAGGCAACTCCTGAAATAAACCTTTGGGGACCCAATGAGAAATTGCCACCAAATGAAAGCATTACAAGGAAACAGATGGGGAATAAGAGAAGAACATCAGAAAATCAAATGACATGTTTAAAAGGGCAAAACATCAATACTACCCAGAGAACTGATAAAATGTGTCATTTTAAAGGACGCTGTAAAGGAAAGAAATCATAAAATGCATTATGACTATAAAAGGGAAGGGGAGAAAAAACAGCTCATGCATCTACCTTTATAGATAGCTCCAGTATCCAAGAAATTACATTTTATTTTCAAGAACGAGTGTATATATGGTTATGTAAATATATAAAGGAAGATGCATTACTGTTCACAAAAGGTTTGAAGTCAGAATGCGACACATGAACATTGTCAAGATCTGTTCATTTCCCTTGGTAAAAGTCACAGGACCTGCTGGTTGTGCTCTGAGATTCCTCCTGACCACATTTCCTCCTGACCCCTGCCTGTGGTGACACTCGTGTATTTACGTGCCCTCTGTTTGCTTTCTTCTGAGCCATGGGAGTGCAGGAGGAGGACACTCTTTAGTGTGTATCTACCGGCAAATTGAATACGAAAAACAAATTACTAAAGCACTTTGATCATTCTGTTAGATACTGGTTGTTGACCTATGGGACCCTCATCTGAAGAGGCTCTGACCACATTAATTTAAGAAATGAGACACGAGGTATTTCAAATAGGTACCAATTTACTTTTTTCACACTAGATTAATTCTTGCTTCATTTCTTCTGTGTGTAACACTCTTAGAAGTCAAACTATATCCCCAACAGGAACAAATGAGGACAGTTTAAGAATTAAGAATAACCTGTGATGTTCACTGGACTGCTGTCAGATGCTCATCGTCTTCATTTATACCATCAGGACCACTACCTACTTCATTCATCAGCTGCAACAGGTACTGTGGTGCCAAGTACTAGGGAGAAGAAAAAAAAAGACAAATCCATTTTTTAAAGTGAGTACTCAGCCACTCCAGACGGGAGGTGATGCTCATTTGTTTCATCAAGCGGGTCCCTCGCACTCCAGGTAGCTACAGGGATGTCGACAGCCTGGAGAGAAGGTGTCACGGAACTTGTAGAAAGCAGCATAGCAGTGAAAAAGCTCCAAGCTGAAGAAGTTCACAGGAAAGGTTAGCATGGAAACAAAAGAATATTTTAGAAAAAAACCCTAAAGTTGAATTCAAGTCAAAAACCTTAGTGTTTGGTGCTGACAAGGGCACTCACCATCACAGGTCTCACTTCAGTAAGTCTCTCTCTGAGCCCAAAACCTGTGAAGATCCCCTTGGTTTGTATTTCTAGGAACTTGGTTTTTTCAAAAGGTAGCTGAAGCATTTGCTGTTCCACAATTGAGGCAGAAGTGGAACAAAGCCGGGCTCCTCCTGTCCCTGCATTTCAGGGTCCCAGTGTTTGGATCAAGATGGAAGATAGAGCTGCTCGAATAGTTCAAACTGTAAAGATAACACTGTCTGTCTGCAGAGATGAGAGAGGATAGAAGCAGATGATGTCTACTGTATTTTTTGGTCTTTAATCACATAAGATGCGTAGTTTGCACGAAGCTCAGCCCGCACTCTCCTCCTCTGCAGTCCCTGCACGGAAACAAGGATCCGTCCCTGTGCTGTCACTAACCCGGCTCATCCCCTCCGGCCAGCCCTGCTGGCTGGCATTAGAGAGACTTTGCATAAAAACCCCATTTGGATGCTCAGCTCATGCTCAGATTAAGGGTATAGGGTGCTTGGCAAACAGAAAGGTTTGGGTGGATTGCAAACAAATCATACAAAAGTATTGAGTCTTGGTGAAAAATAAGCTGGTTTTGCTGATAATGCACCAGAGCAGCTAACAACAAAGAGGAAAACAGCGAGATGAAATGAAGGACTTGGAGTTCATATCCAAGGCATGGGAAATGGTAATCTGCAAGGATGTGAATGTGCATCCTCATGAAAAAAAATAATAAGCAGGAGCGTTGCTGTGGATTTGCATGAGTATTTTCATGCTTGTACCAAAATTAACTTCTGATATAAGAACTAATCACTAATTACATCATTTATTATTTATCAAGGTATACTTTAGGTGTTAATATTTTAAAAGAATTGACCCAAAGTCTCCTGACTTTTCACCACAATCTTCCCAAGTTCCTCAGCACAGAACAAACACGCCATCAGGAATAAGCTGCATTAACAACTGACACTTTTCTCGCTTCACAACCATTCACTGGGCTGCCTCCTCTTTTTTTTTTCAGTTCCATTTGTTTTCAAAGTAGATGAAAACAGATAAAATTTTGGCATAATTGCATGTAATCCATTGGTCACAGAAAACTAAATCACACCATTTTCCCTTTGAACCTTCCTCACCGGCGCTGCGCAGTCTCCCCCGGCCGCTCCGCTCTGCCCTTCTGGGGTGCTGCCTCCACGTGCTGCTCCGGCAGGGATCTGCCACACCGGCAGTCTTGAAAGCAGAAAAAAAAAAAAAAGGAACTTGCACACTCTGATTGAAAATTATGGAAAACAGGTCTTTGTTGTTGCTCACGCCTGCCTGCCTGGATCGCATCGCGTACCTTCACATTTCATAATAGATGAGATGTAAAACTAATCTTAAAACAAACTATTACCATGAAAGTGTTTCACTTTACCTCCGTAGAAAGACTGCTTTTCACATCCCTCCTCAGCTGCTGCATAGCAGAGCTGAAAGTCCCGGCAAATAATTTCTAAAGACTGCATTAGCAGAGATCTGTACCTCCAGCGCTCGTAAACACCTGTTTCAGGGGCGCAGCGTTAACTCGCGGTTATCCATCATTCACTGAAGCACAGATGAGCAATCATGGGCCAACTGCTGCTGTTCCTGCGACCGAGATGGTGTCACACCAAAACCCCATTTGCTCTGAATTATTAAAATATGAAAAGTTCTAAACGGACTTACAAACGGGACAGGCAGTAAATCTCCATGTGCACACACATCTGCTTTTGAGGCCAAGATCCACGCCAAGGAAATGGCAGCGTTAGATAGAAGATAACCAGCCACAGGTTAGTACGGCAGGAGAAGTCAGGCACCCAAGCTGAAATCAGACTTCCACACAGCTGGGGCAATTTAAATACCCAATGAGAAAAGCAAAAAAAATAAGAAAAAACCCTAGGAAACAGTAAGATCAAGCATGTGGAGCTGGGCAGAATGTGTCTTTCTGTGCTGTGAATATTTTGGAAATAACAAACCAATTTCCACATTCTGCCTCAGAGTGGTCTCAAATGGAGGGGAAGAATAAAAAAAATAAAAATACAGATAAGTTTCTACCACCCAACAAACAGAGATTCTCTGAGTTATGGAAGAACCTACTTTCAGTTCCTGTTCCCAGCAATATGCAATTATTTATGTTTGGGTTTTTTTTTTAAACCAGGAATTCTAGCGTACACCTAGGTTTCATTAGAACTGATTTGTTCCTAGGAAAAGCTTTCCCTGGGAAAACACACACATCCCCCAAACCCTGACTCAATCCACATGATTTTTTCCAGGGTTAAATTTCCATTTCATTTATAATGCTTGCATGTGTTTATTCCCATCCTGTATCCTACAGCCTTGGGAGTTCAGCAGTGAGGTGGGTCAGGGATGAGCTGCACAGACACCTGAGTCTGGGCTCAAGCCAGCACCAACCTCACACTAAACACATTTATTTCCAGTTCCCAATCGCCGCAGCCCCTCTGTTCATGTGTCTGACTGATACCCGGGATTATACTGTTAAGAACTAATTTCAGAAGCAAAATTCCAACCTATAAACTGTGCTGCTTGTTTTCAGATGCCATCATTTAGAGAATGTTCAAGGGAATTGTAGAACAGGATTCACTTTATGATGCGGATGAAGTCGGCACTGAATTCCAAATGAGCTGGATACCGCATGCTAAATTGTGTCAGCAACACCTCACTGAACAGAAATATGAGCTTTTCTCTGTCTCTTTGAGACACCTCTCCTTGAGTGATCCGTGGAGTGGCATCCTTATCAACCCAGACAGCACAGACTAGATTTTATGACAAATCTGTCACTTGTGCAGGGTTGGAGATACGTTTCCAGCTGGGTGTAGTCAGCAGGTGTAACAAGGACGTGGGCTCTCAGATCAGTACTTTTCAGAGCTGTAGTTTAGATAATAAATTAAAACTACCTGAAACACGCTTTCCCATCCCCTGTAGAGATCAATATCCATTGAACCTGGAGCATCCACATGAACACCACAAACCAGGAGGTGAGGTTGCAGGTCTGCCCCTGGAGTGCGTAACCCAAGCGATCTGCAGGTTTGTGACGATGCGGAGCTCCCGTAAATAACCTTTAACAGCCCAGCTCTGCCCTTCCCCCAGGGCTATACATCTCCCAGGTACAGACATGCTCATGCGACCCTGGGAATCAGGTGTGCAGAAAAACACGTGAATTACGGTATTTTCCAGGTGACAGTATTTGCAGTATTCCATATACTTAGAATGAGAAAGAGTGAAAGTGCTAAAAATAGAACAAGCTCACAAGCACCAAGGCTATGAGGCAGTCTCCTCTCGAACCTGAGGATCTGTGCCCTGCTCAGCTGTGCAGAAGCTATCAGAATGGTGCCTTGCATCCGTCAGAAGATCTGAGAGTACAGCAAGTTTTGACTTTTGAAGTCTGTGCATCCAGCCATGGAAAGAAATAGGTGATTGCATCTGGCATGAAAGTGATAGATTTTCTCAGGAAGACTTCAACCTGAAGTACCAGAACGCAAGCAATTGATAAAAGCAGCCTGCCTTCACTCCGTTTCATCTCTTCCTCTCCTCACTGCCGCTTGATAGACCAGCCCCACGACTAGGATGTGAGGTGCTTAAATTTCACTGCCATTGACACACACTTGATATGTCATTTGGGCTTTACCCATTGCAGGGTAGGATCTTAAAAGAGCAGACTTTATTATAGCTCAATAAAAGGCAGTGTGGTCAAAATAGCAACTGCCAACTTGCAGGACAGTGTGGGTTCCAATCTGTCTGTTATTTATGCTATAATGGAAATGGGATGGAAGAAATGACAAATACATGTAGCAGATACACTGAGCATCCAGACGGAAAGGCATTATTAGCAAACATTCACTTAGCAGAGGCAACTACTGCTGCTACAGCCTGGGTAGTGTGTTGGACAGAACATGAGCTTGGAACGGGAACACCTCAAATGAACACGCAGAGAAGAAAAAATGATGAAGAAAAATATCACTGGCACGGCTGCATATGGCAGCGAGCGCTGTGCCAGGACTGGGATTCCTTCATCCACCGAGATGAGCAGAGTTCTGCATCCAAACATCATGATTAACTCTTTGAATGTCCCTCTGGGATTCAAGGAGAATTAGGAAAATGGGACTTCAGCCCCTGCCTGAGGTGACGCATCGCTGAAAACCAAGCGTCCCTGGCCAGATGCAGACAGCTGTGCACTAATCCTGCACAGTCTGCCCTGGATGGGAAGGAGTGGGCTCCAGCCTCAAGGCTGGCGTTCTCTGCTGGCACAGCCTGCAGCCAACACCAACAGGTCTATTTCTGATGCCTCTTGCATCTCCTGCTTGCTTGTTCCCATAACACACATGCAGCTCTTTGGGCTATAACAAAAACATAGCAAGAAAAAAAAAAAATACAAAAAACAAACAAGCAAACCACCACCACAGCCAGCACCTTCCTGCCTTCCCCGCAGAGGGAATTCATCACCGCCCTGCACACAGGGCCAACTCTCACTCCTCGATGCCGATTCCTACAAACCCGGCACTGAAACCAGAGCGACTTACTGACCGACCAGGCAGCAGAGCCGGTTATCCACCAGAAGAACAATATTTCAACAGGACTCAAAATCCTAGCCAGAGAGATGTTGAATATTTTAAATCTGACATGTTCAAAAGGCTTCATTTATGTCAAAAAGTCTAATTTAGCGCAGGGTTTCCAGGCTCTGGTGACAAGCCCACTCTTTTCTAGGGAAAACACTGATGAAGAACAGCATCTCCTGAGCTTCCAGCGAGCTCACCAGCGGCAGGCTCGTCCCAGGTGTCTGCAGAGCCATCACTGTGCCAGGGTTTTGATCTCCACAGAAATCTTCCACTCTGCCTCTAACACAAGTCACAATAAAACAAAGCTTAACCTTCTCCTTGGGAAAAGCCAAGTGGGTACCTCTCAGAGCACAGGCTGCTCCTGGCAGGCATCAGCTCTACCTTCCTCTTTTTTCTAAAATTAAAGATGAAACCAGAAAAATAGGGACCGAACCCTAAACTGCTTCATCTCCATTTCACAACTCAAATCAGATGCAGTGTTCTGATGAGCAAGCACTAGAAGAGACCACCACCACCTCAGCATCCCCCGTTCCGTCCCTGCTGCCCACCACCTGCCCCATCCCACCACCTCCCACCCTCGGACCGACGGCTGCTGCCGTGCACACAACGCCTGCACCCACAAGTCCAACTCTGAATTCTGGAAAGACCGTCTGCCCTTCATTTATATTCCTTCTTCTGTCAAAGTGATGGTGACATTAACAAGCGTACTCGGAGGGGGGCTTTGTGCCAATTAACAATTTCTCATTAGCTTAATTAGGGGACACATGTTTTTAATCACAGCTAAGAATGCGGAGTGATTGAAGAATTGATTCGGAGCTTTTGAAAGCATCACTGTCAGTGCGTGGAATTTAATTCAGCAGATGTGGTTAAAGAAAGAGAGCAAGGGCCTGAAATGACTTTGGCTAAATGAGCTTAATAGCAGGCTGAAGCAGAAGGAGCCGCAGTTACACGGACAATATCTCCCAGTCATCACCAATCACAGGCTACTCTGACTTTCCAAGGCATTGAGAAACGTCTATAAGAACACCACCATTGACACAGATTTAATTCTTGGATTATTGGTCATTTTGCAGTAGAAATAACATCCTGTCTCGTACATGCTCTGCCTTTCCTGTGCAGGACATACTCCCTCCCCATCCTCTCCTCCATCATTACCTTCTCCAAAGATAAAAGAATTACAATAACCTGGTTGGTTTATGTCAGATATTTCACTTCCATTAAAAAAAAAAAAATATTCTCCTAGACTCTCTGTTCCAGAGGATGTCTTGTCTACTGCTTTCATCCAAGCTTTGGAAAGTCATGCATTTTAATTTCTTTCACATCAGCCACCTCCAAGGAATTTACTGATCAGGTTGGAGGCACAGCACGGGTATTGCAACAACAAATTCTGGTTGATTCCAAATCATCTCAGAGCTGTTTGTCGCAGGCTCACACTGACCTCGTTAAAGCTCTGTTGTCTTAACAAATTTGGAATATGTCATCTAAAATGAGAACGAGTTCACTGTTTACTGAACGTGCATGTAGATATCTTGTTTCTCCCCTTGATTTGTTTTCTAATGTATTCTCCTTTTCCCACCCAAATATAATAACTATTCTGAAAAGGTTGAGGTCAGAACTAGATGGATTCTCCAAGCTAGCAGACTGGAAATATTCAACGAATGAAATCAGCAGAACCAAAGCCAGCTCTAATAGCTTTCATCTGTTATGTTTGCCTTCTTTCACTAATCTAATGCCCATATTTTTGTAGGAGAGAAGTTAAACATAACTTTTTTTTCTTCCCAGATTTATGAGTAATATGTAGCAAATCAGGCAGATCACTCATGCAAACAGTAGCTTTCCAGTTCTCAGAAGCATTCATCTTGAATAAAAATTGTACGTGGGATTTTATTAGAAATGTCGCAGCCCTTGTGTAAGCGTAGCTATTGATTTCACCTTTAGAGTAGCAATTATAAGATATATATGCAATGTCAGTGGTGGTGTTAATGAAACTTATCTTCCCCTACTCAGTATTCAGCTTATTTTCTTATACACAGAAATTGAGGGAAGCTAAAAATCATTCTGCAGTGTGAGTCGGTGATGTATTACAAGAGATAATCATATTTTACAGAGCACCATCCATTCTGAGAGATCCCAAACTGCTCGTGAAATATTTGCATAGGCACACACTTTCTAAAACAGTGGCAGAAAAGAGATGTTATGAAGATCCCTCCGCTCTTTCAACAACTACACGAAAGTCAGGAGGCAGCAGGTTTTGGAGGAGCCAAGTCAGCTTGGGGAGCTGCACCAGTACAGAGCAGGTCGCTCGCCATCCCCACACCCCAGCGGGTTTATCTCTCCATAGATAACTTTTCAAAGTCAAACTGATGATCTATTATGGAGGACAATTGCATTTTATAGAACATCTTGATTTCTGAACATCTTTGTCACCCACACAGCATTAATATTGCTCCAGCAATATTAATGGATACTTCCCTGGGGCCATGTTAAAACAGCCCAGAGACCCTTCTGGTGAAGGCAAAGCATTCACGGGGTGATCCATCAGAGCAGCAGCCCGAGACCCCAGGTCTGACAGGCTACGGCAGGCAGCTGTGCCCAGCCAGCAGCGCCTGGCTGGAAGGAACACGCTCACATTCTCTATTTATTTTTTTGCCATGAGCCTACAGCACCACGGAGCCCGCTGGAAGCACACACAGGGCACTCAGCCATTCTGGGCCACCTGGAGACACAACCTTCCCAGTTCTTTCAGCTTCTACGTTATTATGTTTCATAGAGACATTTGACTTCGCCCTACAGTAAAAGCGAGATCTCAAATGCTTTCTTTAAGACCAACAAAAAACCCAGAGAAGCAGAATGACATACCTTCTGCAGCAATCTAGTTGCAGCAAATCAAGATCTTCATTGGCAAACACAGAAGGATGCTCAGCCCTTGAAGGTTCCCTCCCAGAAGGATCCTTGCTGGCTGGCACGTACGCACAAAAGGTTTCGAGCTGCCTTGCTCACACACCTAGCTCCTCCTCATCACCCTTCAGAGCTATCTACTGCTTTAGGATCTGTGCTGCAAGGAGACCTCTCCCCAAGCCAGGCTACGCAGCAGAAGGACAAACATTCATACACACCATGAGCAACATCCCACCAGCATCACCCACCACCCCCAGCTCCCTGACTTCGTAGCCCAACGGAGCGACCCTGCAGGCATGACTCAACAGCAACTACCACCCAGGCTCCTTAAATTACAATGATTAATTGTAACAGTAACTTCAAGCTCCTGCAGTTTTGAAAAATAAACAAACAGTCAATTAGAGAGGCTTACAATTCACACCTGAGTGGCTGCTCCCCTGCTTCTTTTTTTTTTTATTATTATTCTTCCTTTTTTTTTTTTTGGTAATAAACCTGTGACATTAACCAGAGGTGATATTCAGGCGCTGCTTCAAATGACACTGTCATTATCAGTGTTCAATCCAGAGGATGAGGCCAAGAAGTCAATGGCCAAACGAGTCTATAAAAGCAGGTCAAGGAGAAACAATGCACTGGGGAAAATTAGAGAAAAATTATCTGTTATCTTGGGGCCTGAATGTCAGCTGAGTCTCCTGGGCAATACAAGTAACAGTGATCAGCACCTGCCAGGCTCAGGTGCTTGGAAAGTGGCTGAAACTCACTGGAGAAAGGAGAGCTTTTAAAAACACCGAAATATAATCACTTTTACAAAGAATAAAATTAGTTTAAATATTTATGGAATATGAAATAATTACTGCAAAGATTAAGAAAAAGAGGGAAACTGTTAAACAAACACAATTACTATAAACAAACACATTTTTCAAAGAAATAAAAGGATTGTGGCAAAGCTTGCCTGTGAGAATTGATAAAAAGCCTTTTTTCTTAATTTCCTCCCCATCCATTAAGAGCTAGCCATGTGGAGAAATTATTAGGGGCTGTAATATTTCAACCTGTATTTTTAATCAGTCATTCAAATTAATGCAAAGCAGATGGAATGGACCATATTTTCCTAAATCACACATATTAAAATATGTCATTGAAGTTTTTGAGCATGGAAACTAAAATGTCCTACAGTCACGGTCCCGAGTCCCACGTTATCCACCCTGACCTGAGGACCCAAGGGCAGGTGCTGCAGATCCACGACACGTCTGGAGCATCTCCTGTGCCACGCCGCAGCCGAGCCCTGCTTTGGGAGCCCACATTTGGAAAGGATTTGTAGAAAACAGGACTATTAAAATTGTGCTCCACATTTTTTTCCCCCAACAAGGACTGCTCCGTCTAATCTATTTTTGGCAGATATTTGTCTAACTGGTTATTAAAAATCATCAGTGCTAATTCAAGTGCAGACTGGAGACTGGTTCAACACGGGGCATATCTGCTGCTCTCACGCGACCACACCAGAGCAGAGCCGTCGATGCTGCCCAGGTCCATGACGGGCCCCATCTCACACCCGTAGCACTCCCATTGCGCCGTTGCTGGGCGTGCGGTCCAGGCTCAGGCACCGTGCACGGTCCAAGCCGGTGGGTCCCTGCAGCCCGGCAGATCTGGGGGTGCACGCGAGCCGGCAGCAGCACCCAGGAAAAAGCAGGAGCATATGCAGCAGCAGGACAAACACGTCTCCCTCTCGCAGAGCGTCTGGCAAGAGCTCACATAAAGGCGTGAAGGAAGCTGCTGCCAGGACGTGAGGAAGGAGGGGAGCAGACAGCTGGCCTCGGAGCACAAAGCACGATCTTTCACACGAGCAAAGGCCAACAAAGCCTTTCCCCCCTCCCTGCAACGCCCCTTCTGCTCCCTCCCCATTGACGCGAACCCACAGCCTCACCGAAAGACTAACGAAGGTTTGTGCAAACGGCTAATGACATGTGGAGACCAATTAAGCGTAGCGCATGCACCTATGCAACACAGAAGTGTCATAAGCGGCGTCACAAGGCACCCTCTCTGGAAGGGGCGATTCCTGGACATCCTCCAGTGAACGCGTCTGGATCAGGACGCGGTCGGTTGCGCAAAACCCTCTGCTGCCCCAGCAGGACCACGCAAACATCGGCGACTCTCACCCAGTTGTGTCTCCTTTTGTCTACACAAAGTGGTTAGAAAAAGAGGCTGCACATCCGCCTGGTGTGTAGGATCCACGCGTAAAACAGAAAACTCAATGATCATTATTGTTATCACACCCGGGAGCGGCGCGTGAACATGCCACCATTCCCCTGCAGCAGTTTGTATTTGATTTGGCAGCTTTGGTTTGGGCTAAGGGAGAAGGAAGCTATTTCTTCCTACATTTCCAAACTCTTTAATGACCAGAAACTCAAAATTTCTGTTCCACTTCAAATGTTAATGGGTTTGCTTTCTGATTTGCAGAAATTGCCATGTTTATCCGCTAAACCGGTAAGCACTCAGGGATGAAGATGTGCACTGCGAAAAAAATGAACTGAGATGGGAAGGCTGGGTTAAAAAAAACCAAGTCTGAAGGAAAACATTAATGAAGTCTCCAGTGAAAAACAGAATTAGACATGCCACAATATTTCCTGCTATTTCTATCAGAAACCTCAGACAGGCTCCCTCTGTGCAAAGGGCTTCAAAATTCACTGGAGATCGTTTTGAAAGGAAAACCTTCTCAGTGAAGGTATGTTTTTCACCACAGTGTTGCTCTTTACATTATAACTTAATAGTTAATTAAAGCTTTCTAAATCAACGTAAATATATCCACGTTACTCTAACGCCACTTATTTCGGTGTTCTTCGCAGAGGAGTACCTGCTCTTCACCTGTTCCAAATCAGATTTTCTTCCCTGTTGGAGTGGGTTGGGTTTTATTGTTTCTAGATCTATTTGTATGAACTTCTGCCAGTGAAGCAGAAGCTTTCCCTTCACCGTTCAGCCTTGCAGCAGCTGGCAAAACCTCCGCACCAGCAGCGCTGCCGGCCCCGGGTCACGCTCCTCCAGGAGCCGCCGTCCCTTGCTGCTGCAAACCTTGTGCTTCATTTCCAGATATTTTCCTCCTGGCAAAATGAATTCTTCTTTCCAGGTGAGTCCAGTGGCTCTCCTGCCTTGCAAACCGCCACGCTGAGGGCTGGGATGGGAACGGTTTGGTCACTTTGGCTGCGTTTGGAACAGACCCTGAGACAAACCCCCCGGTTAATCCCGCAGCCGCAGACTCCAGCCAGCAACCAGCAAGTCCTCTCTGCCGGGATAAATCCGCGGGCAAGGAGCCAGTGGAGCTGTGATAGCGTACACTGACTGAGAATCTGGTCTGCTGTTTCCAAATAAATAAAAAAACCCACCGACAGAAGGTTGGCTACGTGCGTACACGGAGAGGGAGGCTTCAAACAGATAAATCTGGAGGAAATTGCGAGGTCTGCAGGGGTTTTTGATGGATTACGTTGCATGTTTGAACATAATACACATTAAGGCTGGAGCTACTGATGCTTTGAATGGTGTGAAATTCCATCTAACGTGGGTTGTTTGCCTGACACAAACATGTTTAGCACGAGATGGAACAAAGGCGAGAAAATCACAGCAGAGTTTTTGAGTGATGCTTGAGAAATTGTTTGCTCTTCCTCCCCCCCACCACTTTAAAAATGCTCCTTCTTTCCTCCAGCCCCGTACCTCTCCCCTCTTTTCTGGTAATGGCTTAGTAAATAATTCAGAGGAAAAACAAGAACCAGAACTGAGCGTAATAAAAATGATGTCTCTATCTGCTGTTGAGGCGCATCGTGCCACTTAAGTAAGACAGATGGGAGGATGCGCCGTACTTTGCTTAGGAAACGGCATTGAGAGGAACTGAATAAGCCTGAAATTAGAGCAGAGGGTGAGATGGGGGTGGAGGTACGGGTACAGTGTTGTCTGACAAAGACGCAGGGAAAAGTAATTTACTCTGAAATGACAGTTTGAAGGAGGAAGAAAAATAAACACGCAGGAGGGAGTTTAGACTCATTAGCAGCCCAGCCTCAGTATTTCATCATTAATAACAATAAAGAACCCGGCTGAACCAGGACTCACAATGACACTCAAGTCTCTGGGTCTCCATTTTTAGTTAACACATCATCACTGGCGGTGCAGCGGGAACGGCGGATGAGGAATGGGGCAGACACGACGTGGGCTGCCGCCTCCGGAGCTGCGGAAGGCACGGGCGGCTCTTGGGGGAGCGGCGCTGATTTATGCCGCACCGAGGAGAAGGCAATTACAGCCGCGGCCCACAGGACCCGCGGCAGGGCTGGCTGGGGCTCCAGCGCTCAGGCAACTCCTGCTTGGCTTTATGAATATGAAATATATCCTCTGCCTACGGGACACCGGGAGGAGCGGAGACAATGGGAAACAGCAGCAGTGGCTCATGCGCCATGCTCGGAGGCCCCAAGAGGGGATGGCAACATGGGTTAAGCTTAAACCAAGAGGTGAACAGAGCTTTTCCATCCAATCCAAGTTTAAGGACCAGGGTTGGTCCAAATAATACTTTTACCATTCAGTATTCAAAGTATTTATCTCACCTTGAAACCTTTCTGCTGAAATACATTTTCCATTTTGTCTTCTCCACACCACGCCGGGCTGGGGTCTTCCCAGTGCTGCAAACTGAACAAGCCCTGGCCTGGGTCAGCATTTCAGTGGGAAACCCATCCGGGAAAGGAGGATGAGAGCAGTGCTCGTCCTTCAGTAGATGGCCTTTTTTCCCCAGTCAGTAATGAGCCAGTATCTCAGCAGGACAGCACGCTGGGTTTATCGTGAAGGTCTCGTGCTCCTTTTCTTTAGCAGAGCTAAAGTATCTCCACGTGATTCAGCTGTGGAAGGAGCTGGCAGTCCCACGGCCAGAGATCACCTACCACTGAAAGCACATCGTCAGTTACGCTTCACACCCAACGTGGTCAGCAATTCTGACAACCTCAACACTTATTTCGGTGCCAACATGGAAGCCGAGCTATTTAGGAGAGCTTGCCTTCAAATTTTGAGTGTCAAAAATTTGGCTTTCAGTACACCTCAGATTCAGACCTTCAGTATTTTGCTTCCACTGGAAACCAAATAAAGCTTAACACCCCCAGAAAGCCCCGCGCTGCTTTAAGGTTGAAGCATAATTTATAAATATTGATTGTGTGCTGGAGGCTCAATCTCGCAAGGTGCTGAGTACACACGCATCTTACGGATGCCCTTTGGACAGCCTCAGGGGAAAGACACTTGATAAATGCACAATACAGTTATTCTAGCAACAAGAAGTGCCAAGTACCGCTATTGTTACGTCCCTTCAAACACAAGTGCCGATTTGTTTTGAAAGCACGCGTATAGTGGAAGGTGCAAGGCAGAGGTTTAATCCATTAATTATTCCTCGGCATGAGAGCTCTGACAGATTATGGGTAGACTAATTAAAAGTCCTTAATTAAAATACATGGTCCTTGCAAAACTCGGACTGGACGTGGAAGAGCTGGCTCTGAGAAGGTTGGAAATGACCTTAATGAAGGCACCCAGTGCCTTCACTCTGTTCTGCATCAGCAGGTCATCGGGATCTCGTGTTATCGTGGTTCTTCTACAGAGATGTAATTTGAAAGGGTCTGTTCAGCATCCTGGAGAAGTGCCCCACTGAAGATCCTAAGCTCAAAACAGCAAAATGCTTCACTTCTTTAAAGTTAAGCTTCTGGTTTTCCCTTTTTTGTTCAGCACCAGAAGCCACAACATTTGGGTTGTAAAGACTAAGCATCAATTTGTGTTTTATCATGAAAACCTTGGCTTTCAGACTCTTTCTATAGGTTCAACTGCATCTTTTCAACGGAGTCATGGTTTATATTTACATAAATTACCATATGAAACTTGTTAATATTTCCTGAATATCCTTTTTCATAGCGCTATCAGACAAGGTTCTGCGCTTTTGTTTGGGACTCAATGTCAGCAAATCAGGATTCATGGCTGTGATCAGTGAGGAACACAGCAAAATAATTTATTCCCTAACATACAGGCTGGGTGTCAAATAATCCATCCTGAGAAACGCTATCTGAAATCAGTAGAATTTTATCATGCAAATTACAGGAAGTGCTATGGTCGGGAGCAGCGGGAAGTTCCTGACTCACTGTCATTTACACATTCAACGAGCTCAGACTGGCTTCACGGAAGGCTCTGTGCTGGGAACATGCTCTGGTCTCGGGATTTTTTTAGAATCACCAATAGTAGGAAAGGGCAAGAATTTCACCTATTGAGAACAGTTCCTTGTCGGATTTCTTCATCGATAGCGCAACTCCCTGCTGGTACCGTTATTTTATCAATGGGTCGGGCAGAGCCTGCCTGTACCAGGGATGACAAGATGCTCGGTTCACTCTGTACGTGTTAGCCCTGGAGCTGGGAGCCGGGGGAAGGAAGGAACGATACCTTGCCTGGCTCCAGGTGAGGTGCTGGGGACATGCTCTGCTTGAGACAGAGTCCTGCAGGGTCCTGGCCCGCAGCCTCACGCAAAGCCGGGCTTAGCCATCATCTCTGAGCACTGTGGCCTTGTCCTTGTTGCCGAGAGGTTTCTCTTTGAATGTAAACCATCCCTAGGTACAAAAAGCATAGCAAAGACAGTCGTATTCGTTTTACCAGGAGAGCAGCACTATATTCTCAGCAGGGCTGATCTTGGCAAGTACGCCACAAAGTGACAGATTCACTTCAGATGCTATCTGCACAAGCCCGTACGAACTGATAGTTGTCATCAGCTGCTGGTTGTTATCAGCTCCTGGCTGACGCTGACACCCGCGAAGCCGAGCACTGTCGAGCTGACACCGCTGCCCAGAGCAGTGTCACATCTCAACCCACCGGAGACCCCCGGGCTGGGGGGGCTCTGGCCAAGCTCTCCGAAGCACAGCACATCCGAAGAGGAATATTCTCCCTGCAGCACACAGAGATACTGATGCACTCAAGATCACCTCTACTTTCCTACTTTTCATGGAAAATCGAGAGGGAATTCCCCAGAATGATCAACTGCTCTCAGCAGTGTGGTTCTCCCGCCCGTAGCACCCGGCTGGGCAGGACAGCAGACCCGGACTGCAGCTGTTTAATGACAAGGGCTGAGATTAGATTCCATCCACAACTGAGTCTAATTTCTCTGAGGACCATGAATCTGTCACTGGCAAGGGTGCTCACAGGGGTGGATGACGGCGCTTACCCAGGGCAATGATGTATTTGTGTGATCCCTGTTAATTCAGTCCTGGTCCTTCTCCTCTTCCACGGATGAGAATCCCACAGGGGCTTCTGAGGCTGCTCAGGGTTTTAAAGTTAACGGACCTAACGCTCTGGTTCTAGCAGTAAGGACTCCTCCCCTGCCAGCCCTTGCTCATGTGAAATTAGTTTTTCACGCATTAGATGTTCCCTGGGCAGAATTTCCGAGACAAGAAATTCCTGGTGAACACTGGAAAGAAAAGCTGGAGCTCAAGCAGGGGGTCAGCACACCCACACGAAGGATTTTTCAGATCATAGCATCCCGATGTGAGGTACCAGCCTACACCAGGAGATGTACTACCTCTGTTAAACTGGTGAGACTCCAGCTCCACGTTGCGCCAGAACTCCACAGAGCTGATAGTTGGAAATTTTGTAATATCCAGCCATCCAAGTGGCTTTTATTGGTGTTTTTTTGTTTGGTTGGGTTTGTTGTTTGGGTTTTTTTTGCTTGATTAAATATCCTCTTCCCAATCCAGGCCTTTTGGGAAGGCTGAGAGCCTGCTGCCATTTCAACTGCTAGATGATTTTTACTTCTTGTTAATCCCTTCCTCCCGGTTTGCTGTTTCACCCTGCTTGCATTGGAACCAGGGAGAGATGAAGATTCACAAGCCAGGCCAAACCCCCCGTAATGGAGAGGTGATGAGATCACCTACCATCTGGAGCCTGTGGTCTTCCAAAGAGGAAACTCAAAAACTAATTAAAAATACTCTGTGTCATAAAGGCAAAACTGCCAGCGGGACTGAGAATAAACTGGAGATCATTAGACCTTCATTTCTCTGCAGTATCTCCCAGTAATTCTAGGTCTGTGAACCAAACAGTCTGTGGCAGGGAGGAAAGCCAATGTAATAGGAAGAGGTTGCAAGTCATGCAGCTCCGAGAGCTCGGCGTAGGAGCTCTCATCTCTTAAGAATGTTTTATTGACTTCCATCTGCCATCTCTGGGCAGGTGCAAGCCTCCCAGTCGCACATTCCCCTCTCCTGACAATGGGAAAATACGGTCACAATGGCAGTGCTGGGAAGGAGACGTCCAGATCCCAGGAAAGCCATCAGGAATCCCACCTCAGGCTCCTCCACAGTTCCTATCCCCCTCCTAACGCTGCCCACACATACCACCAGCCCTTCTCCAGCCTCTGATCTTTGACTCTAAGCTCACCCCTCCTATGTACGAGCATCAAAAGCGGAGAACACCAGCCTGGCCACAACACTCATCCTCATCACAGACGGAACAGAATAATGTTTCATTTCAGTGACAAAATCTCTCTGAGACATCACACAGAAAGCAAAAACTAGTGACCTTCAAGGCTACTAAATGGACTGACTTTTTTTATTCTGGCTTAGCCCAGAAGGTATCACGGCAATAATCACTCTCCGTGCCCCGTGCAGCTGCTGTGCTGCCTGCTAAGGTCAGCAGGCTCATTGTCAACAAACCCGCTAATGGCCGTCACACAAAAGGCAATTTCTCTTCCAGGGCCCATCACTCCATTAATGAACCCATACGCTAAAGAACAGCAGTTTCCAAGATTTATAGACATTTCTTTGCCTGTTTGGGGGCTATCATCTATGGAGAATAATTCCATTTTACCAGAATGAATGGGATCACGACAAGCATCTACCCTGCAGAAGGTGTTCTCTTTCACTA
>NW_010110506.1:56145-83441 GCF_000699245.1 Pterocles gutturalis
TCCTATGCAATACGAACACAAATTGCAATAACAAATGCACAACAGACTGTGTTTTTACTGATAAATCCCGCAAGTGGATTCTAGTGATGTGGCCTCAATCTCTCTCTGACATCTGATATTCCAAGGCTTGTCTTGAAGGAGCCACCGAGCTGATTTTGCACCAGAGGTCTCTGGGTTGCACTCAACGACTTCATTTTTTCAGTCACATAGGATCTGCTGTGTTGATTTCCCATTGATTTTTATCTGTACGTAGCCTTCAAAAGCTGTTATAGTGGAAGCCCAAATAGCAGGCTTCCGAACTCATAAATACGGGTTAAGGGTAAAAGCAGCTTTTGGCCAAGTGCGAGAATTGGGGGGAAGTGGTGCCAACCTGCCCACTCTGGCTTCATCTCTTCCTAAGAAAAGGACGAGAGAAAATGGAGCTGGTGCTTCTTCCCAGGTCATCACCGGTCTGCAGGCAGCCTCGACAGCTCGGGAAGGCTGTCTCCTGGATTTCTTCATTTATACATCTTCCTTAAATATCGTTTTTTAATGAAGTGTAAAACATTAAGGAGACTGGCTTCCTGATGCTGAGCCGCTCATTACAGAAGAGGTTCTGGTTTTGCTGGGGTTTCTTTCATTTTCCTGGTCCTTAAGCAGCAATTCTTAATGCTCCGTGTGAGAAGCAATCAGTTTACCAGAGGGAGGAACAGTGAATCATCGCGTGTGACAGAAACTCGCTTGTCCTCTCGGTGAAAACGGCCGTAACCTCATCAAAGCTTTTCGGGAGCGATGATGAAAAGTGCTAATGGGAATTAGGTATTTAAATTGATGACTCAGTCAGGATTATTCAAAGTGATGAGTTGAAATTTGTTTTTCTCAGATGTTTGAGCCCCTCCGAGGGCCACAGAGGACCAGAACAAACACTGGAGATGAGAGAAGTGGGAATTGGGCGTGACATTGCTTTGTCACCTTTGGAAACACCGGTTTTATCTGTGCACAAAGGAACAGTCTTCTCACTCCAGGGACTTTGCTGTGTCTAAAGAGCTCTTCTTATCTTGATTGCAATGCCATTTAGAGATGGCTCCATGCAGTTTTATTTTCTGCTCTTCCATTAGTCCCACCCCGGCCACTGACCGCACAGCTCCTGTCCCAGCAGCACGGGGGTGAGCCAGGGACCGGGATCTGGAGCTGGCAGGGAGACTGGGACCTTCTTCTGAATCCAGATCCCATCTCTACCTGAATTCCTGCCACTTGGGGACCATATTAATCTGGCTGCCATTCCTCTGTAATTTATGTTGAGGCATAATCTTGAACATCTAAAAGGAGAAGTGTTTTATTTTTCAAAGGAAAGCAAGCGATTCACAAAACATTATATGCTGATGGTTTCTGGAGAATATAAAGGGGCTCACTGCTCTGATTCGGGCCCTATTTGCATAATTTTTCCTTCTCTCGCCACAGGTAGATCATGGTTAAATATTGAAGCATTTATCACCTGTGTATTTTCAAGCCAGACTTTATACGAGCATAAAAGAGAGGGACGCACTTTCTCAAGCTCATGCATCAAACTGCAAAAATATTTTGGCTTTCATCTAGCTCTGCGCTCAGAAAATTAAGACCCTGGCCAGCCCTGGGCATAAACACCTCTCTTTGGAGGAAACTCGCCCTAGGATTATTTTTCATCCCAAAGCAGAGCTGAGTGCGGCGGAAACGATGCACGGACTCACGCTGCCATCTGCACAGCCCTGAACTCCCCACCGAGGGCGCCCAGGGAAATAAATACCAAGAAAAAGAGCGTTTGGATGTTCAATCACCCACAGCACAGCCCCTGCTCCACCAGCTGACCTGTTGCTATCCGAGTTTATCGCCCTGTAATGTTGAGACAATTATTTTGGCTGAGAATTACTGGCTGCATCCTCTGCTAAAGGAGACTGAGGTGGCTGCACAGCAGCTCTACAGTATGTAAACGGTAGTCAATTAAAAATACATATATATATTACACCATAGAAGCTCCCAGCCTTGCACAAGTGAACACATGACACAATAAAATTTGTCTGTTCTTACGCTGTCCCCTTTCATTTCAACCCCGAACCGCGACTGAGGGACAAATAAATAAGTGAAAAGGAGAAACGCTCCTGTTTGTCACACAACATCAAACATTTTTCCCTCGTCTCATCCTCCATTTTCCCTTCTGTTGTCCTAATAAATAAAATAATACTTTGGGGATTTAGATTTACAAACAAACCATCTCTGTATTTGGCTATATCTTCTATAGCAACACAGGAGGAAGGTTCTGCTCCTCAATAACTGGCTGTACACAGAAAACGCATACAAATGATTGCAGCTGTCGCTATCACAACTTAGGAGTAAATGCAGATGGCACGAAATAATATTCACAAACAGCTAATAGAATTTTAATGGCTTTAGAAAGAAAATAAAATGAAAGACACTGTATTTACTTGTGGTATGAAGGGAATTTATAGTGTGCCAGTGCAAGTAACGAGTCACTTTGGACCTTGCGTTTTCACACATTCAGAAGTGGGCAAGTCCCTGTGGGGTTTATTTATGGGAAGTTTAAACAGCAATCATAATTTGTGAAATATTCAAGGATGCATCTGCATAAAGTATGATGTTCGCATTATGCAAATGTCATGTATGATGAATGAAATGCATCAAATGTCTTGAGGACACCCAGATGTTAAACCTACCAGGATGCCAGGAAACATGGAAGGAGGTGAAGAACATGATTTCTTCTTGAGTTAATTGATTTTCATGTTCCAGTATCACCTTCTAAATACTTCCAATCAAGAAGCAAGCTACAGTCACAGTTCACTTGTTGTGGTTGTCTTTTTCAATCATCATTCTCACTTTCCCTTCCCAGCACAGTCCCAGAACCAACACAGCCTTTTAAATAGTTAAACGCGATCATTTCGGTATACACATAGCACTCAAGTGTGAACGCTCGCCAGCTAAGCGCTACATTGGAGCTGTGCTTGCTTTATATTTTTGTTCTGTGGCCAACAAAACGGGCAGAAAGGCCATGCTCCAGCTCCCTGAAATGGGCACTCACTCACCAGCACTGGGGATGGAGGAACCCCAGTCCCGGCACAGACCAACAGCCCGAGAACCCGAAGGCAGCCGGGGATTTGCAGGGTTGCACAACGCTGCTGCGGCTTTTCCTTGTAGAGTGAGAGTACAGATCGTAAAGATCCATATGTGCTGAAGAGTGAAATTTATGACGGAGCAAAAGCCTGTCCTATTGAAATGATCAGAAGCTGTGCCTTCAACTTTATTTAGACATTATTTCATCCCCAATACTGAGCACGTCCAGAACCATGCCCTACTGCAACTCCACCCTTTTTTGTCAAGCCATCCACTGTACAGACAACGTAACGCCAGCAGCCTTTCCTCCCATGTCACTCGGCTAGGTCTGCCAGAGCTGAGGGCTCTGCCCTGATGTCCCAGAGACGGAAGGAATCATCTCCTGGTTATCGTGAAATTCTGCAGCCCATGATGGAAATCAATTCTCAAAGACCGTTCATCTCTTGTACCACACTTAAGGCTGACCAACAGGACCAGATGCTATTCGGGATAAGGGCAAGGGCTCATATCACCTTTACTGGTAGAATGAATGGTGATGAATAAATAACCGCTAATTATCACACATACTAGGAAAAATTTCTACTGTTCTTTCTTGTCTTTGAGGCAAAGAGACAATGGCCATATTTCTATCCTGTCACCACTGAAGAAAATAAGAAGTTTTATTTAAATGAACAGGGGCATGTCAGTCCGGCTTTTCCACACGGTAGAGGAGGGCAAGGCTGCAGCAGGTGGGATGCAGAGCAGATGTCAGACACGTGTTAAGGATTTACACACACTCAGGACTTGGTTTAGGCTGGATTCTCTAAAATCATGAACATGCCAACAGTGGGAGCAATCCGGCTTTGAGCCAGAGGGAGAAGACCTGGGATAAAATCCTTAAAAGTATTTAAGCAACTGACAAACTAGATGTGTGACTTAGTCTTTTCTGGGCATATCCACAGTGCCCAGGAGCGGTGCTTTGCTGGAGGGCTGCCACCACGCCTGTCCACTGATGGGATCGGTCCGAGCAGGTGCCTCTGCAGAGCACCAAACCCCTTTGCTTGCCTGAGCTCAGGTGCTAGAGCAGACGGCAACTCTTAGCAGCATCACTCAGATGCTGTTGCGGAGATAGACTATCCAGAGTTAGTTATTTTTTAAGTGAGGCTTTGAACAAAATTGAGTAAGCTCATAATTAAGTTAGAAATGTAAATCTCTGTTAACTTCAACATTGCGGGTCTTATTGATATGGCAAATCAGTAACTGTCTTGAAATGACAGATTAAAACTGATAAAAATAATTTTACTATTGAGCACATCATTTGATGTTGTAAAAATGGAATTTGTGAAAGCCAGTTAAAATGATGACTGTTCAATCTGTTCGCAGTGATAAATAGCTTTCAAATGCATGTAACTTGCCCACAATCTGAAATCCACCATAATTTTTGAAAATGTCCCTAGTAAAGGAACACTCACACATAAATGCACATTTCTGTCTGACAGGAAAAGTATTCTACTTTAAATATCAATATATATCTTCATACATTCTACCCAGATTAACTCCGGGACAGTGATGTGTGTGTGCCTGTACGTAACCGCCGACGGCGGGTTATACAGAGGCTGGTTCCCGCTCGGCAGTTGTTTAGCCCGAAACTCTTGAAAAGCCCGTCAGGACTCTGCAATCCATATGGAACAGGGAAGTGAAGAATAGAATTTTTCTTGCACCAGACACTATCAGACAAAGTGATTAAAACTACATCACTCATTTGCTGCAGCAGCAATACTGCCTATGGAGCGGATTGCTGCTGCAGGATCAATAGCTTCTGTTTGATAACAAAAACCAACCGCCTCGGCTTCGCTCGCAGTTTTTCCAGCAGCAAGGAGCTGTTATCCAATGGCTGCACTCAATGCCATCGGCACCTGCTCTTACATGCTATGGATTCCCAAAGAGTTCACGCAAATTCACGTTACATCGGTCATTAAAACGCTTGCTGGAGTCTCTCTGGGAGTCAGAGCAGTCGTGGTTCTGGGTAAAGTGAGCGCAGGGTTTCACATCCCATTCTGGCTCCTAGCAGCTGATGTGGCAAGCTTTGCTCCGCATAAATACCAGCTCGGCAGCGGGAGAGAGCACAGCGGGGGGACCGATGAACTGATGCTCTGGGTGGGTCTGGGTGGGCTCGGCACGACCGCTGCAGCTTCCCCAGACAGACCATCACCCCTGCCTCAGTTTCCCCAGCAGCAGGGTGGGGATAAGGACACGTATCCTTCAGGAAATGGTGGGGATCAGCCGGTTAATGCGTGTTAAGCGCCCTGGAGATGGGATATGCTCAGTAAGTGGAAAGCGGGGTTATCAGCCGATCCCTCGCAGGATTGCGCCCCACAGCCCCTTTCTCGGCGCTTTGCTCCATCTGCTCCCGCGTGCTCTGCTGGAGCTGACCTCTCCTCGTGGGAGAGCACGATGCAGCCTAACGGACATCAGAGCTCAGAAGCCACCTCTGACATTAAACCTTACTCTTGACTTAATTTCGACCCGTATTTCCTTGCTCTACCCTCACGTTTAGCACGTGCATTACATTTGTCATTAATAACGCATACCAGAATATATAGTGGTAATAACATAACAGCACATGATATTGTTCTTCCCGGGACTTGGGACTTCCTTGCTCTTGCTGATTTGTATCGCAGCTCTCCTGAATGTATTTCACGTGTGCGAGGGTGAATTTATACTGCAGTGAACCGAGGCACCGGCTTTAATGCATCTCCTTCCCTCGCCTCCTCCAAGTGCATGAATCTTCCACCTCCCCGATGCTGCACAGATATTAAACACATTATTCTGCTTTGATTGAACACTAGTGAAATTAAATTTCTCCAGTGACTTACTCGTTTCTGCCGGAGCTGAGCAGGGAATATGCACTTGGGAAAGTGGAGGGGAAAGAGGGAAGAAAAGGAAAGGATCCAGCACTGCACTGAGGGATAACCATTTTCACCTCCATTAGCAGTTTTATGCTAGATATGGTAAATTTTCATTTCATTGGTGCAAATTCCAACATCTGCTCTATCTCCGCCTCACAGACATGTTGACAGGTGTAGTCTCCTTCCCAGCATTGCTTGGGAGCCGCCAGATGGACTGTCAGCAGTAAATAAAGGGTAAATCCCACCAGCAGGGGCGAGGGGCTCCTGAACTTTTCCTTTGTTTTCACTCATTTGATTTCACATCTCTAGATTCTGTACTCACTGTCTTAACAGCATTTAGCAAGGAATTTCCTTCTCTTTAATCCTTCCTCTTATCTCCCTTGAGAAGATGAAAGCCAAACGATGTTCATCTGCCAAATATTTCTGATCATTAAGAGTGCAGCAGAAATTACCACCCTGACTGGAAATTAATTGCAAAAGAAAATGAGGTTGGAGGGGAACGTCAACACCTGGACGTCGTTTCTTCTCGCACACTGAAGGACAGCACTCTGCAGATCCGGATCCACGGCAGACTCATTAATTGCACACCTCCACTAGAACGCCCGCAGCCGCCCTACATTATTTAATGGTATCGGTACAATGGGGATTTATGCACAGACCCACGGTCGCAGAGAAGGATGGTTAATGGGCTTGCTTATAAAGAAGCTCGCTCCCCCGCATTGCAGTTTATCTTCATCATAAACTTGGGACTCGATCGACAAACTGTTAAACAGGAATTGTAACACCAACGTAAGACTGCCAGGGAATTACAGATTGAATCACTTTGTTTGGTTGCTTGCAAGGGTTCGTTGTAACAAGAAAAAAGAAAGAAGTTTTCCGCACCTGCCAGGAATACAAAAACCCACACCTGAAGAGAAGATCCAAAGTCACCGGAGCCAGTGGTAAGAATCCCCTTGCTCCTGTGTCCTTGGGTCTGAAGGCATGGAGCAAAGCAGCAGGAGGCAAATCCGGATTTTTTTATTCCACTCTTATTCATGCAAAACTCCTGCTAATGCCAGCTGGAGCCCCGGGGGAACAAGGGCAGTGCCACGTGTGAATACACGGATCTAACATGTCTTCACCCAAAGCTTTCTATCTGCTCACATCTCCCCAGACATGAATGAACCCGTCCTCGCAGGGACAGAAGAGAGGTCTCTAGGATTTGGTCCTAACAGCACAGGAAAGTTTGTTGCTTCCTAAAAGAACAAGTTTTTCTTGGATTTCGTAATTCCTCTTCAGCTGCTGTTGATACTTATAATACTTGAGTATTTACAAGTAGAAAGAAAGAGAATCCTGAACATTCTTCAACAAGAATGAGGTTACCCACCGGGAAATGAAAACATGCAAAAGCTGCTTTGCTGTTCTTATTTTTCTGATGAAAGAAGCTAAAGCTAAGATACTGGGGAATTTGCTGGCTTTCCTGTTAGATACGTCAACAGTGTTCCTGCATTATAAATCACATTTTGTTGCTTCTTTTTTTTTTTTAACATTAGTTGTACAACTCCTTTTAGCTTCAAATACTCCACGCTTGTGAAGGTTGTGATAACCTGTCTATATTCTATCAGCAAGACAGTACAAAGGCATTTTCTGGGTAATACCGGCTGCTCTGCACCACGCAATAATCCGATGATCGAATTCCGAGTTTATCTGCTCGTGTGGAGCCGTGCACCGGTGATGCTGTGATGGGACTGGAGCAGCAATGAGGCACCTGCTCCATGCTCCAGTCCTGGGCTATTGCCGTGAACACCCAGCAAACCGCAATCCTGAATCGCAGCCTCCTCGAACCTCGATAATACGAAAGGAACAGGACACGGAGACCGCTTTAGCTTTCACAGGCACGCTCGCATGTCAAAACCAAACTGATGGGGAATAAAATACTCTGATGTAACTTAGACAAACATTCAGAACTGCTTATAACACATACGGAAACGACAGGCCCAGGGAAAAGCTGTACCACATCTGAACTTCAAAGCCTTTTCTCTCCCTTAGTTCCTAGCTGCTTGCCAAGACCTGGTGAGTCCGTGGATCTGGGTTTTCTCTGCAAGAGCTGCTGATAGTTCCTAGTGCTTAAAACTATTTTGGGAGACTCATCGGGCTGTCTTCTAAAACTATTAGAAGACAAAACTTAGACCAAAAATTCTGTAATACTTGGCTTAACAATATTAATTTGGGGAGTGGAGAGGGGAGTTAATGAATTTCACACTCAGGGAGTGCTATCAGATTTTGGTGCCATCTGCTTATGCTTAAGACAGCTTCCAAGGCAGCTTTCCTGTTCCGCGTCAAGCTTCTCCTGGTGAGAGACCATGTACGAGGGAAGGGGCAACCTCTTCTCCGTGCCTGGCCTCCCAGGGGCGCCTGCGCCAAGCCTTACAGTCTGACGCTGAATATCTGTGCAGCCAATTTATAAATAGCAACAGCTTTTAACTACTTTGTCGAAGGAAAGGGTGAAATGAAATAGGAACAGAAAAAAAAAGGTACATCATGTGGCGGAACAGATTCATACCCTTCTAAAGACAATTTTGCCTTTGTTCTGTGCTGTATTCATTTACTCTCTGTTAATCCTAAAGCATAACAAATTCATAGAGGAATTTCTTCCCCCACCAGAGAGAAAGCAATAGAACAATCAAAATCCTAGCACCAACATAAGGCAGAGAGAGGCACACACATAAGGCAAGTGACTGCACATTTTGGAAGAAAGTAGAATATAACGGCTCTTATTAGAGACTGCTCAGGACAACAGAACCACCTCCCAGCACGGCCACGAGCCGCTGCTTGTCGAAAGCCATGGGACGCACATCCTAGCTATTTGTCTGCATCAAAGGACAGAGTATCGCTTAGAACAGAATAAAGCCCCAACCCAGAGGGGAGGCATCTTCTGAATGGAAAGAACGATGACAGTGTACCTCGGAGATCTTCAGTGGTCACCTCCCCTGACACCGCTCAGCTGGGAGATCTAACGAGATCACACAGAACAACACGGGCTGCACGGGGTTAACGGGGACAACACCCGTCCCTAACGGCATCTGCAAACTCCCGTTTACTGTGATGACACTGGAGTGTAGAAGCCTTCTGTTCTGGGAGATTTTTTGCCTATTTTCCTACAGTTACACAGGATAGCCAAGTGACATTACACCACATGGTTTGTCCGTATCTTGCTTTTGCTTGGGCACATTTCTTGTGCTCTGGTCACTTCACATACACAGGTATGCTCTCTGCAAGAGCCTGTCTCAGCACTATATCCTGGGGGCAGCACACACATTTTACTAAAGGAAAGTTCCATATATTCACAGAACTAATGGCAACAAGAGACATAAACATATCCCACTTCACTATTTACTACATCAAACACTCCTCAAAAGCCAAAGCATCCTGTCTGACCACTCACCCTTCCTTAAGCCCCAAGCAATCTGACCCCTGAGACTATCGAGGCTGTGTAGATGTTCCAAGTTGAACACACAAGTGGCAATGGGCTCCAGCACTGCCCAGTTCAAGAACTCAAACAGCAATCCTTGCCCTAGACAGCTCAGAGCACAAGGGATTTTGTTGCCCTGACCCGTGCAAACAGGACAGCACAAAGAACTGGTGGTGCCCTGCACCGGTGGGGCAAGGGTGTCACGTGTTCTGTCGTGTCCTTCATGTATTTTTGGAAGGTGGGGGTGAGAATGTCCATTTCTGGAGGAGATGGAAAAGAAGCAACAGCTCTGCGGAGATTTGCTCGAAATGTCGTGCGTGATGATTTCACAGAGAGCTTTCTGCTGTTGACCCCAGGTGGTACATACATAACTCCTCCAGCACAGAATACACACAAACCTTATCTAGGGACATTAAAGAAAGCTGCTTGACATTGAAAATCAAATTGATTTCTTGCCAAGATTTCACAAGGGCATGTGTGACAGCAAATGACATGCTTAAGCCTTGCAAGAAGAAAATAAACATGTCCAATGCAAAACCCATCAGTTTCTGTGCCAGCTTGAATTATGCACATCTGCACTGATTTGACACCCAGCTTGCTTGGCAGCAGAGGCAAAGCGTGCGTTGCCACAAGCTGAAATAGATAAATAGGGTAGAACAGTGCTCGCTGGCTTATATAAGGCTGCAGAGACAGCAGCTCACCGTTTAAGGAAGCAGTGTCCAGCCTCTTTGTTTCTCATTTTCCTGTTCACTAACAGTCGCCTGGAAAGCCGCTGCTGCTGCCCTTGGACTTTTCCTTTCTCCTTTTCCTTCTGTGCTACGTACTGAGCAATTACCCATCAGAAAACTGTTGACTTTCTGCTTTCTCATAACTAGGATAGAATTTCAAGTCAGGCAGACTTGAAACAAACATTCAGAACTGCTTATAACACATACAGAAATGCTTACAACAATAGTGTTGAAGGTGCTTTGATGAGAAGAACCCCTGAAGCTCCCACCCTCGGGGCAGACCTGGCTGAGCAGCTGCTTGGACATCAGGCCCCCAGATCCAGAGGGATTTCCTGCCAACAAACCCCAGGCAATCCGGGGGTCCCTCTCACCCAGTGCCTCATTTCCCACACATTCGTGTTCCAGTGTGAAATGAGGTCAGCTTTCTGAACTCCAATTTTCAGACACAAGCAATGGAAAGGGGATTGTTCGCCATCACCCTGCTGTGTGGCACAAGCTCTCTTATCCCTCTGATGTCATTTCTCTGGAATTATTTGTCTGTCGGAGCGTCGACTCTCCAGACCAAGCACCGTCCTTTAACACCAGCATGTGTCATGCCCAGCACACTGGGACCACTGGCTGCTGGGACGCCATAAATAACACCTCCCATCTCACCACCTGGGGAACAGAAACGTGTTTCTTTAGGTCCCTGAATACTTCCATCCACCAGAGATTAATGCAACAGCCACCTCCTGCCATGCATTTTGCTATATTAACATAAAGTTTCTACTGCACAGCAGTTTGATCCATTTGTGTTTATTTAACTCCTGTGTTCTGACAGAGGAAGATGGAGAATCTGCATAATTAATAATGACCCCAGCAATCTCACTTAATGCCTGTTCTGAAACCCCTGACTATCCCTGTTAACTAACGACATCCATAATAGTGGCAGACAGGTACTCCTTCAGCCTGCTGAGATATTATTCACCTGGGAATATCAATGGGTGTTTTTCAGCTCTAGCCATTAGCTGGAATTGCTCAAGTCATTCATAAACTTCTTGTACTTTTCACAAGGAAGCACAAAAGCAGGGCTGGAGCAAAAAAACGCGCATCAAGATGAATCTCCTGTTTAGATATCTGTTGCCAGAGTCCTCCTTTCCCATCACCAAGGCAGAAAAAGGGATAATAAGAGTTCTCCTGGTAATAAACCTTCTCCCAGCAGCTTTGGAAACATCACTGACTCATTAAATGCTCACAACAAGCTGAGCATTTAAAATCACACCCGATTTTAAACAGGCAACAGCCCCCTGGCCACAAGATGCTTTTTAACGAGGCCGTGGGAGATGTGGGGCTCCGAGTGGGCAAAGGCTTTATTTTCTCCAACAAAGTAAACTTGTAATTCCCAGTATCAGCACAAAGCCGTTTGCCAAATCAGATGAAATGCTTGTAACGGGGGCTAATCAGATTCTACATTAATGAGAGAAAATATGAAGCTAATCAACACCCAGGCAGGTCTCTAGGCTGCAGGCCTATTAAACTTCATAAAAAATTAATGACTGAAAGAGCAAAATCGTTTGTAAGGGGTCTCCAGCGGCAGCGGCAGTGTCTGGAGGACCGTTCACCTCTCATTACACCGCATTAGCCTCACTTCCAGCCCCAGCATCATCCAGCGAGCGGCGGAGCCTGCCCAGCCCCGGCTGGCTGTTCCAGGAGAGTCCTGATGTATTTATCCATCCTCCCTGCCTCTCACACCTTCTGCTCCACTTCCACCATGGCTTTTTCCATTTTAATGAAGGAAATGTGCACCCCAGCAGCTCCCAGGAATTACCTGTGTTCCAGGAGGTCCGTGGGTGCCCGGGGCGAGCAGGGACTGGGGCGGCTCCATCGCTGCTGCTGGGGGCGCGGGGCGGCCGCCTGCGAAACAGGGATGAGTGCTGTGAGAACAGGGACTGCGGGCAAACCGCCAGGGGCTTTGGCTTCCAAATATTCTCCTGTTTGGCAATGGATTTTCATTTGGAAACATGAATAGGGGAAGGATTCTCTGGGATGTCTGTGAGATGCCCTGCGGATGCTGGACTCCCACCAGAGCTCCTGGAATTTAGTCTCAGCGCTGCTGGTTTCACTGTGCCACCTCCAGCAGGTTATGAATTACTAATAGGATGCAGAAATGTAGATCGTAATACAATGAACTGTACAAGAGTAGGAACAAGGCAGGCTCTTCTGGCTTACAGCTGTTGAACAAAATGGATTCTCCACTGATTTCAGCTGTTCCAGTCAAGTATAAATAAAACAATCTAAACCTGCCTCGTCCAGGTCATGTTCTCAAATGTATTGTCCAATTTCTCACGTAATTGCAAGGCTGTGGACATCAGATCACTTAAAGTGATCTTCTCTATTCAGTGCTGTGGAGGTAAAACAATCATTTCTTTGATTTTTTTTTTTTTTTTTTTTGGCTGGGAAAACAGAAGACCATTAGAGCAAATCTTAAATATTTAATGCACTATATAAATTAGATGTTTAAGCACATATCTAGTTCAGTGAAAGAAAAGTAAAGGACGCACATTAAAAAGTATGAGAAAGTCATCTGGAGGATTCAGTAATCATTGTTTCAGTACACGTGTCTCAGAAGACCCAGAGGTTTTGATCTGAAACGTCTTCATGCCTGAATGGTTGTCAGGGGCGTACTCTCAGTCCTACTTATAACCCGGTGCAGCTGAATTAAGCACCTCTTGTTTCTTAATCAGGTTACAGGAGACTGTCAGTTATGTCTTCGGTATTGAGATGTTTCATTTTCTCTCCCGATGTGGTGTTGCAGAACATTAGTGGGAACTCATTGCCCGTAATGAACCTGCTTTGAGATTGGAAGTCCCACAGCTTATCAAGGCTTAATCTCTGCACATGGCACCAGAGACAAGGACACGTTCTCTGCTGACTTGGACTTTGTGAAATCATTTACCTCTGCTCAAATAACTGCACGTTTCTGCCACTTTGGTGTAGCAGCAGCGGAGATTTGCTTTGTTCTCAGCTTGCACCGATGCACAAAGCTGCACGAGACGCAGAGCAACGCAAAGCAGGTTTCCTCTGAGCCCGTCATGCTGAAATCACGAGTTTGCTTCAGGAGCAGCATCATGGAGCAGTGAGTAACTACGGAGTATCATGGTAGTTTGAGGTGTAGGATCCATATTGTGTTCCTCTGTATTTATAAAGGCAAGTAAGCTGTGGCTGCAGTCTGAGCAATGCCTGGAAAACCCAACTGGAGCTGTGGATACACCCTTCATCTTCCTTCCCCTAAAAGCTTTGGGACAAATTCTCACCTGTGCGTGATGCAAGTGGAAAAGACAATGAGAGGGATTCTACGCTGCTCATGCACGGTGTCTGTGTGTAAGGTGAGACTGGTTTCCAAGAGCTATCAGTCAATCATCCCTGTTCCAGCATCCAAATGAAGCAATTACTGGAGATCCTCCCTGATGGAGACTCCAGGGATTTCCCAAGTGACACAGGGGATGCTGTCCTGTCCCCCGGCACACCCAGCACAAGCTCGCTGACTCTCTCTGCTCTGCTGGTCTTTTCCGGCTGTCCCTGTAACAAACCTCCACTGTGCGATGCTGTGGTTGGAAGTTGTGCCCCATCATCAGAATTTAACTGCTCTGCTGTATAAAGTTATTCTGGATCTGTACCATTGATGTGCTCCTCCAGCACTCATTTACGTTAAGCAGATAGATGCAGCTCTTCCTCTAATTTATCACCTACATTGTCTCTTCCAGGATCACACTGTCTGCAGGGCAGAGGAAGGGGCTGTGTGATCTCACATGAAGTGAGAAGGCAGGACTGGTGCAAGGAGCTCTGAAAAAAGGAAATAAATAAATTGTTCTGGTACCCTGGATTCTTAACTTTTTCAGGCAGAGCGTATTTATTGATGGAGCTCATCTTGTTACTAATATTCAGTTAGAATGCAATAAGTGAAATCAGCTCATTAGAAATCCAGGCAACGTATTCATGTGTTTTCTTCTTCTCTTTTGGGAATCCTCTCCTGTGTAAATAAGACACATAATAACCCTTCTCTACATTTTACACATGTGCGCTGCTTTCAGCCATAAATGTCACAGTGCTAGCATAATTATCCCCATTTTCCAGAAGAAAAAAAGAAGCACAGAAGGGTCTGATCCACAAATATTAGATGTGACAGCTAAATTTGGATGCCCATGTAGAGTGCAATTTTCAGTCCTCCCACCACCTCCTCTGAAACAAGGAGGAATTGCTCAGGCAATAGCACCACAACACCCAGTGCCTACAGTTAGCCTCGGATTCCAAACTAACTCAGAAAATTCTTTACAGTTGGATGCTCCTGCCTTTGAAAAAAACTAAAACTTATTTTTGCATCTGCAGGGGGATCTGGGTTCTCCAGATGATCTGATCCTCATCCTCATCCTGGGGAAATCCTGGCACGCGTACTCTCAGAAATAAGTTCTTACAAAACTGGAGTGCAGGGTATTTCCCACAGTCTGAGCACAGCAGGTCTGGGACAAGGGCTCTCACCCTAGAAGGATGTTCTGAACTGTGTCAGGGAGCTGTTAGGTGCACACACAAAGGGAGTTTTTGTCCCATCAGGCTCTGACTTGCTCAGTCCACCAGCTCCTTGGCACACGCGAGCACTCCCGCTGCACAGACAGTTTAAATGCAAAGTGTATTTTCGGGATACACCAGTCACCGCAGCAAATTAAAGCCACTTACACGCTGCTGGAACCTGGGCTGGTCCCTTCCCTGCTGCTGAATGCCAGGAGCGAGGCTGGGCTGGGGTCAGCGCCCCGCTCCCCCCCAGCCCGCCCCTGCTGCCGTCTCCCCTTTGCCACCCGCAGAGACCGAGCCAGGGCTGCACAGAGATGCCTGAGCACGGATGGAAACCTGGCTTTAGAGAAGATGCAGCGACTAAAACAACAACCCTGAACAGGGAAATTTGACAATATTTTTAAAAAAATCCCCCCAGAGCACAGACGACAGGGAACGTGAAGACAGTAAGACCCAGCAGAGCCCATAAACTGCTCGGCAAGACACAACCCCCTCCATGCTCCCTCTCTCCCTCAAGGACCTGCCTGTTTTCAGCTGACACTGCCATAGATTTAGCTCCATTTAATTTCTGAATTTACACAAAGACACTGTAAGTGATTGTGATTTTCCAGTGGAAAAAAATAGGGTCTCGCTGTATCTAACCCTCTGAGTATTTTAATCTTTAAATCAATAAAATCCATTAAACAAATTGCTCTCCCCCCTTCTCCACGCATCCCATCCAAACCGAGCGGGTTTGCCGTTATTTATTTATTTCGAAGCACGTTTCACGGCTCTGATGATGGATTGAGCACTTCTGCTGGCGCAGTTCAGCTGTCGAAGGGCTGCAGCAAAATCACAGTTTCAAACTTTGAATGGAAACAAATGGCCTGTAAATGCAGCGCTCAAGAGGAAAAGACTCTCCACAAAAAGCCTGAAATGTTTATAGATTTTAGGCTTCATGCTCTGTATGTGCAAATCAGAAGTAATGATTAAAACCAGCTCTTCTCTTTGGAAAGGTTAAGTGTCTCATCTCATACAAAGGAACTCTGTGTACCAGCACTCTTAAATCCTGGAGTGAGATCAAGTGCATGTAGTCTTGATAGCGGAATATTTAGTGATAAAGAATGAATATCAGGGAGGATTGAAAACATGGAGAGCGGGCAGATGTGCTGCGGCACTTGGAACCGTATTGACAAGACTGAGTTGGAAATTCACCCCAATGGAGAACACAAAAAAAAAATAGAAAAATAGTGTTGAGGTGAGGGTGTATCTTTACCATGCTGAGGAGATAAAGGGATGAAAAGATTTCCCACCCCCTCTTGCAAGGAATTCCCGTTTGGTCTAGGTACAGACTAACAAACAGGTAAAATCTCTTGGAAAACTCCAACAGTGGTCAGAGACTTCACTGTTCTCAGGTTTTGGAAAGCAGCAAGAGCCCCTCATTTGTGAAGGTGAAGATCAGGGATGGGTTTTCAGGTACAGCCTCCAGAGCCAGGCTTAGAGCTATGCCCCATCTTCAGAGGTTAGCGCATCCTGAACTGAATATTTCATAACGTGCTCTGAAAGGGCTGTGGGTCTAGGTCAGACAGCCTGATCTCACTGCAGCTGCAGAGAGACACCACGCACAGGTTCAGCTCTGGAAGCAGTGGGAGATTTTTCTCTCACTCGGTAAACAACGAACTGGGTAGAACCCGTCATGTCTAGTGAGAAATATTTTTCTTACTGGTCTGTTGGAGCTAATGAGATAGTTTTCTAAATTAAGTCTCTAAACATGACATTAAGCAGAATGGGGAGGAGAGTAAAGGGGCTGGCAAGAGTCCATAATTAATTTTCTGACATTTGGAGAACTGTGACACTGGGTCTTATCTGTCTGGGATGAAATACTCCACAGCCCTAAGGCAACTGATAGTATTTAACCAGTCTTCTGATATCCAGACAAATAACAACTTAGTATGTCTCAGTCTCAACAGAAGGACCAAAAAAAAAAAAAAAAAAAAAAAAAAAGTCAAGGGCTTAAAATTAAAGCATTGAAGTATGGTTATGACAGAGCTTCTCAAGCAATGAGAATTCATTTCTGGTGCCTTGGCATTATAAAAGGCAGTAAGAGGGGAGTAAGAGAATGCTTTCCTTGTCAGTCTTGTCCCTACAGGTTATGAACTCTTTCAGAGCGGATCATTCTCTAAATGAGTTTAACACAAAGGCATCTTGCACCAACAGCAATGCTAAACCACCCAGGAACTGCTTGGCTTCCTATTTAATGGGGAAAAAAAAATAAACAAACTAAAGAAAACAGCAGGTGCCAAGAGTTTGTAAACGGTAACTGCACTCGGAACACCATGATGAGGACCAGCAACTGAGGCAACCTACGGGAAATTTCCCTCCTCTGACCACAGGACAGCCGCCAACACGGGAGAAACGAGAAGAGGTTTTGTGAAGGATCCTTCACTTTGACTTCCTAAACGTGCAAAAAGCAGAAAATCTGGGAGAACAGTGAACCCATTTAAACAGTGTTTAGCAAGATAATTGCAGCAGCTAATTGCCAAATAATAATAATAATAAAACATCTTGAAGTTTGCTAATGGATGGGTTGAAATACTGTAATTCTTAACAGACAGCAATTAATACAGGCTGGAGATACAGACAGACCTCATCTATTCTGTACTGGAACCACAGGATGATATGTGTTATATGATGACAGCTCTGGCTTAGCCATCAGATACGTCTGGAATTCTTTGATTTTTATGGGGACAGACAGACATTCTCTAGTGGAAGCTAAATGAAGTTAAAGCCCTTTTGCAAACAGTTTGCAATCCCTGTATTCATTAAAGTCAAAAGAAATTGTGCTGTTAATCAAGTCTTCATTTTAAAAGGATCAGAACAAGACCTGTCCTATAGCCCTCTCTCCCCCCACTTTTCCAATAATCGCAGATCACGCTTGTGCAAATTAAAGGCTAAATTTGGCTTTCTGTTTAATTTAGTTCTGTTCAGCTCTGGCCTTTTAGTCACAGTATCATTTGCAAAGCATGACCAGGAGATTTCAGAGTAAATTTTTTGCTGGTTTTCCTTTGGCCCATGATGCAGAGGATAAAGCTTTTCTTCTGACAAAGTTCTATTTGCATAAAATATATATATATTTGCTTGTACCATCTGAAGCTGACAGCATGTGAGCCCACCCCACACTCTGAAACAGTTTTATTCCAAACTGAAAATCATTACTGTCTCGGGGGCGGGGGGTGTTTGGCTTTCAAGGCCATTGTTTCAGGCAGCGACACGTAGCTTCTTCACTGTGAAGCAAAATCAAAAAGTTGTAAGTTACATATTTCTGAAATTTCTGAGTCTCAGGGTCCTCGCCATCACGATGCGTTACAGCTGACACGATCTCACATGGCACACCACTTAAAAACACTCGAACAAGGTTCTTTTTCCATTCTAAAGACAGAGCGAGACACTTTGAAAAGAACACAGCTACAGAAATCACACGTGGGCACAGCACGGAAGGAAAGCATCAGTCGCGGAATGACGAAGAGCAGCGCCGCGCCGTCAGCCCTGGGTCTGTCTGACTGTCTGCAGCACACACACACACATATGCCTTCCCCCCAGGATGCAGAATGAACCGTCAAAACCATCTGAAACCAAGGAAAGCCTATGAATGAGTTTGGAACCGTCACTACTATCACTCCTCTACTGTCACTGCTCCAAAAATGAGTATTTTCATAATGCCGACAAAGTATGGTCGTAATTCATTAATAGCTGAGAGTGGAAGTTTGCCCTTGCTCTGCAGGGCGCTAAAACGTGGCCCCTGTAATCTCAGCCCATGGTATTAAATTTTTCCATTTTAACGCAAGGGCACCAGCAAAGAACGTGCATTGGAGGGATGCAGCAGGTCCCCAGGTTGCAGTGACCGCCACACCTTCGCTCTTGGAGTGTCTCTGCATCCTTTTGGTTGTGCACAATTTAAACGTCTCATTTGAGCTGCTCCAAGTTATAACATCAAACACTCTCGTGTGTGACAAGAAGCAAAATCTGATCTCCAGAGCATCCAAAATGCTAGGGAGAGTTAAGTTGTTGGGTTTTTTTAAAAGTCCAGTGTGCAAAGAGATTTTCAGAGAGATGGTCTTTCTCTGAGAGGTTACAGCAAGCTCAGTTGGGCTCAGTTCCTGCCACTCTCCAAAATTAAAGGTTAAATTTAGACAAAAAAAGGAAAGCAGCGTCTTCCATCAGCGAGCGTTCAATTGCGGTGACACAACAATGCCACCAGAGCAATTTAATTCCTGGCATATTTAGAGGTGGCACTAGGGAGTCTACCAAGGTAGCAATTTTCTAGATAATCAACTTAATGTCTTCATTCTAAGTGCATTTATACGTGTAAGTTAATTAGAGGAGTTAATTTTCACAAATGGCAGAAAATCTGCGTTTTCCAGCAAGCTTTGTTTTTTGCCAGTTCATGATTCAAGGTAGCGGAGAAAGATAACCTGGCGCTCCTATCTATGACAATAACCAGCATCACAGCAGACTCCATTTGTCAGGCTGACGGATGCACGGACGGGCTTCTGGTGCTCGTCCTGCCGAATCCAAGCACTCACGAGGGGCAAAAGGAGACCCTCCCCAACCCCAGATCGCACAGCTGTAGAAAGCACTAATCGCAGCCCCTAAAGAGTTCAGCATCCCTCCGCATTTCTTAGTGCGGTTAAAGGGCAGAGAAAAACTTTTGCCAGTGAAAATAAGAAAATGGAAATAGAAGCTAAGTGACCTTCTTTCTTTTCATGTCATTTCAAAACAGTTAAGTGTGGTGCATTTCTGCAAGACCGGTGCAAATCCCTAGGGAGCCAGGATGAATATGGATCAGCATTACTGGCAGTAAATATGGAATTGCAAAAATGCATCTCAAGGGGTGGCAAAACCTCTCCTTCGCTCAAACAGAAGTTCCCCACTGCAAGCCCATTACAGGACACGGTGCTGGAGGGAAAAACGCTGGAAAGTGACTCGACGGCTGACTTCACAATTGTCTCAAACCTTTATGCTAAAATTCTGTAAAAAGGATAAAAGCAGACAGTGATATCTGGCCTCAGTGATGCAAAAGGGCATTTTACCACACGCTTTAAAAAGCCCAGAATTTCAAACAGAGTCGGTAAAGTTAAATTGCTCTGAACAGCCATGCCGTATCTCCAAATTTAGCAGGGCTATCTGGGTCCACAGCAAGTGCACATGGATTAAAATAATGACTACTTCCCACTTCTTAAAAGCGTTAATGCCTTGGGTTAAAAAAAGGAGGCATTTTTGTTGATTGCTTTTACACGTCCCTCTGAGCAGCTCTCAGCACCGCTCTCTCCTGTCCTCCTTTCTGCTGGGCTTCTGCATATTCCCCCATTTTCCTATTCATTTTTATCCCACTGAGCACAAGGCAACTCGGAGCAAGGACAGAGGGCGGATGACAATAGGGCCATTGGCGCTTTAGGCAATGCTCTGAGAGCAAATACGGCTTTTAAGGCACAACTGAAACACAAGCTGTTCTCTGCCACTGCTGTGGGGCCAAAAATTCACATCTCTGCTCCCCAAACCATCCACCCAAACAGGCTGGAACCCAGCGCGGGGAGGAGGGAGTTTGCTCTTCGTGTGCCAGACGAAAGATGCAAACGTGCAAACTCGCACAAAGGCAGGGGGAAACAGGGGAGAAAAAAAATGTATTTCTCACTGGTTTGTGTGAATGGAAAGTGCTGGTACCGACACCGGGTTTTGTGTTGTGACATGCTGAGCTGCCATTATGTTTTGTGGAAGCAATAGTGGGAGAAAGGAACATATGGAAACTCTGATTCCCACATTTACACTACTCTTGCTATCACGGTTTTACATCCAACTATTCTTTTCAACATGAAATTTAATTATCTTCTAAGCATCTATAATCCACCCGTCACTGCAGTACCCAGGTGCCAAAGACAACAATTAAAAAGAATGATTGCTTCCCACGGAAGGGCCAATTTCCTGGTTCTGCTCAGGAGGAACGGTTCTCGACACGTGTACGGGAGGGAAGGATTTACAGGAAGGGAGCTCTGCTGGCACGCAAACACAGGGAACATTGTCAGCTCGGTGCAACGTATCCAATGGAGAGAGATGCTGGAAAAGGGTCTGCACCTGGAACGCGAACATTTAATTGGAAAAAGGATGTGTCTGGAATATACCTACTGCAAACTGCAAGTAAAATGTTTTTACCTTACTTGCACACACGTGCCGAGCTGCCCCACTACCGTCATACGACAGAAGGAAAGACTATATTTTTAGATGTTGATGAACCTTACAGCGGACAACTCCACGTGCTTTGGCAACTCAAAAACCCCACACGTATTTGCTTTGAAATTAGCCAGCTACTGTCTGTGCACAGTAACAGCCTCGTGGATTTGGGGAGGAACAGTCTGGGCAGAGCAGCCAGCACCCGATTTAAAGAAGTTATTACACCTGAAGGTGATCGATTGGCAGGTGCCTGAGACATGCTGGAGGAGAGGAACGGAGCTGGCACAGCAGCCAGATGGACCGCAGCGAGCACAGCTTTGCAAATTCTGACATGGGTTCCTATCGAGCAAAATGGAGACCAAGGCAGGAGGAGAAATAAAACCCGACACACTCAGCAAGAGCCCGAGAGCTGCAGCTTCCTTACAGGGATGTAAACCAGGAGGGGCTGAAGTACAGTGCAAGGCTATTTTCTATATGAAATATACATTTTTAAGCTATCTATTAACCTATGTTAGCCTTCAATTAGATCAGTAATGCTTTGAGGGAAGAACTGTTTCTGATGTATGCTTATACTGAATAATGAAAGATTGGCCCCCAGGTACTACAGCCCTATCAATAATAAACATTATTACTAAATAATAGCAATGAAGACTTGGAGTTAATATGTAAAACGGGCATGAGACCAAGAGCATGTCCAAGCACATTTCATGCTTATTTTAATTGCCACAAGACAAATAGAAAGAGGATGGATGTTCACTCAAAAGGGTGTGATTCTGTTTTGCTGAAGCACTCAGATTTTAGTGAGCTATTGTCAAGCCTATTTGGAGGCAATTGTGGGTAGAATCGCAATGAGAGATGTAGTTGCCTAGCAAAGGTCTAAGTTTTCCATTTAAAATTAATGTGAACTGTTTCTCTGAATCTGACATATGGGCTTTGAGAACCCCTGCCAAGATGTCAAGAGCCAGAATGCTCCCCCTCTAGTTCTGAAAAAATGCTGGAGGCAACTTTCTCCTGATATTTTGGCACTTGGCTCAAATGCAAAACAGAGACACAGAAACCCTCCTGCAGTGGAGCTGCACAAGCCGGTCAGTTGATGGAGCCACAAATACCACGATTGCTCAGAGGAAACACCAGCTCTGCTCCCTCCGGACCGCGACGGAGCTGCCCTCCGGGTGTCCCCTCAGAGAGGTGGCTTTGGAGGCTTCCCACCCTCTGCCCTCCAGCGATCTCACCCACCAGGGTACCATCCCTGGGGTAACATCCCCAAACCATCTCCATCACAGCAATGCTATGAGGAAAGCTCCTCGTCCCTTCAGATCAGTAACCTGGAGACTCGGTCGTGCTGGAAGCCCTTTGACACTCCCAAAGGCGAGTGGTCCAGGGCTTGTTTGGGCAAACGAAGCCCCTGTGTGAGGGATGGTGGTTGGAGACCACCCGACAGATCAGAGAGGCACCAGCACCACCAAAGCTTCTGGCTCAAAACTCAGATCCCAGTGTGACAGTGTGACAGCGGACAGACCACTCTGTGCTCCTGCCCCGACCCTGACCACCATCATGTCCCCGGGAGGTTTTGGCCACCAGCATTCCTGGCTGGAGAGGAACACCACTCCGCTGGGCAGGGAGACAGGCTGTTTCGTACAATTGCAGCTAAAACCAGAATCCATGGTGTAGATTATAAACTATCTGGGACAAAAACTTCTCTTCATTCTATTCTCTGTGAACGCAGCCTGACACAGCCCTGATGCTCAGAGTAACCTTCTCCGTGCTGGTACCAGAGCAGGAAAACAGCAGCGTAAGTACATCTAGCTTCCAGCCATTCCTTCTTCTGAAGTGCAAACGTTGCTTTTCACAGCTGAATCCTTTGTGGAAATGGGAGGAGAGAGAAAACTTAAATAAACAGGAAGGTGACTCATGAGAAGAAAATACCAGCAACGCCTCTCCTGGGTCTGCTGGATGCCGTGCACCCTCCAAAGCAATGCTGCTGCTTCCCCGTCACGGCAGCAGGGCAGAGCACTGCCTCTACAAACCGCAACACAAGGGCTCCGGTCCTGGGGAAGGAAACTACGAGGACCTTCATATTCAGGACAGCATCTAACACGGGATTTCTTTCGCTCCAGGAAAGCTGGTGCTGAGCCATCAGCTCTCAGCCCTGGCCACGAGCTTCCCAAACCCTCCAGGTTTGTTCTTTCACCTTTGCTCAAAGCCACCCTTTACGGCAGGAGCACTGCCATCGATAGGTGCAATATAAACGGGCTCCCACACAAGGCTTGCTATGGCATTAAGTGTATCTTAATTACCGTGTGTCGTGCTGGGACCAAATTCCCTGGCTTTCGGGCAGCTGGGCGACACAAGACCCTGCACCAGAGACAACGTTCCCCGCAGAGACACAGCCGGTGCTGGCCACACCAGGAAAATATTTCCCTGTAATGGAAATAGTCTGGAAGAAGAAACAAAACATGCACACACACAAAGATGTTGGCTTTTTTTGTTTAATCTGACTTGGAAGATGTTGAATTGGTTCATTGTTTGCAGAGGAATCTGAGCAGAATTAATGACTGGCGCAGGCAGGAGGAGGCTCTGTTTTGCAAATGCAGTGGCCAGACATTCTCCAAGATCTGTAATCTAATTTAGCTTGGAGAGTTAATGATTTTAATGATTTGTTGTGATCTCAAAACAACTGTTAGGAGATAAATCTACATCATTAAACCTATTATGGTGTTTTGCTTCATTTAGCAAATGATGTTTTTTTTGTTCAGAAGACGCCCACATTTTAAACAGGCAGAGAGGTCAGCTGCGGAGGGTAAGGAACAATTTATTCCCAGCTCACTCGGAGACTGAAATGAAAGGTGTCCTTGGGAGAAAAAAACAATTCTTCGCGAATGTTATTGACTATTTTATAAACAGAAAGCTTTGCTTGCGCCGTGATGTGTGTCATCGCGTGAGCGCCTGTTACAAACCAGACAAGTTTTCTGAGAACAGCCACCGATCTGATGGTTCAGGATCACTTGGTTCAAGAGCCGGTTACTCCTCAAGGAATCACACGGGGCTGCCGAGCTGCGGGAGCAGAGCTCGCTGACGCTTGTTTCAAGTTTAAGGCAGTCAGAGAGAAGCTTTTTAGCAGCTGTTAGGCTCTGGGTGGGGTGTTTCACTTCTGATTTTGGAAAGACAGCTCTACATCCCAAAGCATGCAGGTGATGACCGTCCTCCTGCAGGACATCTCCCCAGAGAGAGCCAAGAGCCACTAACAAAGCGCCACTAACAAAGCCCCCATGCCCCCGTTGTCACTCCAGCACTTGCGTCTGTTATGTTCTTCACACCACCAGGGACAGAGCTTATGATGAAGCAAGGGCAAAGAGACGAAGCTCTGAGAGGTCATTTCAGCTGCACAAGGAAGATGGAGAGAGCGTGTTCCCAGAGCCAGCAGCGGGTGTCAGCCCCGCGCATTCAGATGCTGAAGCAGCTCCACCAAAGGGATGGATTTCAGCTACGGCTTCATTGTGTTCCCCCATCACAAGCCTCCGCCAATCTATTCTATTAAAAAGCCTTTTATGCTGACTGGGAAGATGTAAGGAAGAGCAGAGGAGGAGATTTGTTTTCTTACTTTTTCTGTCAGTTATTTACACAGGAGAGAGTAAACAATCAACCTCTTTTCCCTGCAAGTTTGAAAAGTCTATTATGACTTGACTGCATTTGCCTAAGCTAAATATTTTATAATTTTAGAATATGATGTAAAGAAAAAAAACAACAACCCTGTGAACAGCAATGACTGACTATTTTCTCGCCCAGCTCCTTTTTAATCCCTGGGCAGGGGGGAATATTTCCGTTCCTCAGATGTCATTCAGAAATCACTGCCATGACTCCAGGCTCTCAGCCTGCCCCGCGTGTCTGCCTGCCGCAGAGCAAACACAAGAGATGCGGAGGGAGAGAAACGTGTTTGTTGTGTTGTGGAAGTTAAGCACCCACTGGGATCTGAGCTCCGTCCTTGGAGCCTTATAATCCCCCGCGCTGCATGGATAGCACAGACTTGTCACTTTAATAACCCAAAGTACATAAAAACCAAAGAAAATTCCTTTCAGTCCTGTTTATTTTGGGGAAGCTTCTTTCTTCAGCTCAGAATATAGAGAATATATTTTATTACCCACTGTGAGATCTCAAAATGCAGCAATTGAACCTAACTGGAAAAGAAAGCCATGTTCTGCCCTTCCACATCACTTTAATCCCCGGAGATTTCCTGTTTCTTATCAAGGGGAAAAGCCAGGAGGGTCTGCAGCTGCACAGCCTGCCGGGCACCCCCTCTGCAGCCACACACACCGGACTCTAAAATCACTTTGAAAAAACTATAAATTGTTGGAGATGCCACCACCTGGACGGCAGCCTGCTCTCTGACACTGTCTCAGTTAAGCCAAGCTCTACACCAGGTCTGAATTAGTTCCTAATTTATACTTGTTAGTCAATCACAATTCAAATCAATACATTCACATCACTAATTACTGACTCGTGACACAGACCTTTTCACTAACTTGTCCACAGCAGCAGTAATAATAATGATCCAAAGGAAATACACCACTCCCACCTCTATATGTACCGCCTGCCACTGCAAAAACTGTTTGAGCATCATCTCGCAGAGGGTCCGGCCCCAATCCCAGAGCTGCACCCAGAGCCCAAACTGGCCAGCACCTCAGGAGAGCTTTGCATTCAGTATCTTAAGAGGAAAACCTGAAAGTCCATAACAACTTGGGCATTTGCATTCTGTATTGGAAAGAGCAAGTAAGTAAATAACCCTTCCAAAGAAACAGAACTTCTCAAACATAGGTGGGAAAAATATAGCAATATTGGGGTTTTTTCTCATTTGCAGCTCAGATGAAAGTTCAAGGTCATTTGCTGCATTCAAACCTGTTCAGCCTTTCCTTAGCACCGTCATTACAGCTCACTCTGTGTGAGCATTCCAGTACAGCAAACAGCTGGCATTATACCCTGAGTCAATATATGTAAATGATACAAACACAGTTGAAAATGTGATGGCTTCATGATGATTGTGGCTGCCCAGGAGAACCATAGCTGCAGATGCAGTGCTTTATTTTGTGAGGTTACTCATATGATTTTACTTTTTCCTCTCTGAAGTGAGACGCTCCATTCATCATTTTGACCACTGTTCTCATGCCAACTGTTGCAGCCATGCCTGGCTGTGCTGTGATATTTGGAAACTACCCTCCAGGTAGAACAAATGTTGTTTTATTTGCTGGGTGGAAATTTGTTAAATAAATCATAGATTCATAGTGGCATAGGAAATTAGCAATAAGCTATGCCTGGAAGGTTAGACATACTGTACTTCAAAATAAGCAGGAGGCCACTTTGCAATTCAAAAGAGATATATCGGGGAATGGGAAGACACATCTGTTAATCATTTTTCCCAATACCTGCAAGATTGTTAGCTGGAGTCCCAGCAGAGCCCTGCGCTGACACCGAGTGCCTCTTTCAAATTACCTTCAATGACTCCTCTGCCCGGCTCTGGCTGCCAGAAGAAAAGCTCGGGAGCCTTTGCTCTGGAAGCTCTGATGTCCTTGGCTGCCGAGCGCGCACGGCCGCGTTTCAGGAGCAGCGCTGTGGGTCTCCACACTGGTGGGAGTCCCGTATCATTACTGCATTACGCTTTCTATTTCGAAACGGCGCAGGGCGTTATTACTCGGGAAGGGTTGACATTTAGTCGGGGCTACAGCCTGGGGTGCTCTTTATTTGACAATTACCTACGAGTTTCCCCTAGAAAAGAACACATATAAAGACTGTTTCTGAAAGCTTCCTTCAGAGTGACATCTGATGAATTCAAATAATAGGTTTTCGCACTGCTAACACTTCCAAACATTTTTACATTTATTATAACCTTTACAAACCCTTCGTTCCTCTTTCTGATCATTTTATAACCCCTATCTACCTGGAAATATTTCAAGCAAGCATTTGGAAAAGGTGCCAAAGATAGCATGTCCTGAATCGCTGTCAGCATCAAATGTTCTTTCTCAACAAGAGATACAAGATATGAACTGTTCCTGAACAGGTTATGGGGCAGGCAATGGATTTGCTTTTTTCCACCTACAAGAAGAGATGAAATCAGGATAACTTCAGCTTCTCAGCTTTTATTTTATGGAGCGAAAGAGTTTAACAACTTAAACTGAAATAAATAATTTCTGAGCTTTTAAAATTCTGAAATTTTAGACAAGTATGGCTATTTCTGTGGTATTTCCCATTGTGCTGAAGAACTTTTTTTTTACCATAAATGTATGTCTACATTAAAAAATCCCTACCTATTTCCAAAGAGGCAGAGCTATCCTGCAGCCTGAGCATCCCCAAACCCCAAGCCTGACTCCAGCCAAGCCCTTCACCGTCTGAGCAGCGGGGCAGGCTCCT
>NW_010110507.1:0-7942 GCF_000699245.1 Pterocles gutturalis
TTTCTACCATACATCATTATGAGTTAATTACAAGGACTTTACCTTTACAGTATAGTATGAGTAACCTTATGTTTAGCATTATAATTATAGCAAGGACTTTACCTTTACAGTATGGTATAAGTAACCTTATGTTTAGCATTATAATTATAGTTATTATTATTACTTCATGTCCTTGTAAGCTCTGCCTATTTTATTGTTGAATTATAACTTTTTAGCAATATTATTTATTATTATTATTACTTCATGTCCTTGTAACCTCTGCCTATTTTATTTTTGAATTATAACTTTTTAGCAATATTATTTAGAAAAGAAGTGTCAGCAAATGTCTAGGACTTTTTCAGGTTTTGCTCAGATCAGTGTAAATTAAACTGTTCAAATCTGAGATAAAATACATCTTAGAGTCTACATATAACCTTAACAGTCATTTAGCACTGACTGTGACTGGCCAGAAAATTAATATCTAGGGAGGGATTCATGCATTCTAGGATGAAAAACATCTCAATTTTTTTTCACTGCTTCTTGACAAAAAAGAGACAAATTCTCTGATGCAGTTGAGGGCATGGAAGGTAGACCTTCTACATCTAAGACTACTGGATTGTGTATTATTTAAGATACATCTAATTCTATAGTCTTAACTTCCAAATCCCTCTTTGAAAGCACATTTGGAATATTATTGGTTTTTTGTGCTTTCAGCTGGGGACAAGCTGCTACAAGAACTCAAGCCTGTGTCCTCAAGCTCAAGGTGTCCAGAGAAGGACTTGTGCAGGAAGGAGCCCCTTCTACGCCTTAGGTCTGGACAGGTTGGATGCCCTTCTCATCCCAGGCTGTGTGCAGAGTAACAGCATGCTTTCCCATGACTTGTTAATCCAGCTTGGGAGCCAAGCAAGGTGGGTATTTGCTGACAAGCTGCCTGGAAGGCAAACAGAATCAGTTTTTCAAATATTGAAATTCATATGAAGCAAGGGCTTGCCTCTTCCCCCCCACCTCCCCAGCTAGATATAAAATAAAAATTTATAGTCCTTGAGGAAGCTGGCACATTACATAACAAGTAGGTAAGAATGAATTGTTCCTTTCAAGACAGCTTTTTAAAGCAGAAAATATTTAGAAAGTGAATCTCGCAGTCTAGATAACAGTAATTGTGTTTTATGCAGCTGCCAGTGGAGAGTCTGGTGTCAAAATGCAGTGGTACTTGTAAGTAGTAACCAATAAACATGAATTATTTAGTAGACACAAGATAAAAATGGGTGAGCATTAAAACAGAATCAATCCACTGTATAAGCACTAAGGAATGTGTATGAATTCCTAGCAAATTGATAGTGACATCCAGTTGGAACCTCAGTTTACGTGCATAAAAACAAAGTGCAAGTTATTATTTCGTTAACAAAATGTAAATAAATTATATATAAATTTTACCTAAACTGCATGAACTAACTGTTAAGGATCAAGTATCTTAAGTTAGAGCATCTACAGTATATAAAAGCAGGCATGTCTGGCCAGATGGTGTGAAAGTAAGAACTGACTGCATTTCAAACAAATAACAAGCACCTAAAAATCATCTGAGGTCAGTCAGGGTGCAGAGGGATTCAACTGACCACCACATTTTAAAACAACCTGGACGGAAGAGATGAGACAGTTTAGCAGTGAGTGCTTTTCCTATGCAACTGGTAGAGAGAAGGTTTTAACACCATTCCAAGGGGGAGAAAAAAAAAAGTGTAGTAGAAATGGCAACACACAAGAGACTGATTCAGGCAATTTACTCTGCTAGACATCAAATGCTTTTCTTTGAGGTTATAAAGTATCATTCAAAAATTATCTCAGGTCAAGCAGCCATGGCCAAACAAAACCAAGCAGAGAAGGGTTGTTGTAGGAGGGACAATGAGGAAGTCTCATCTAACACTGACACTGTGTTATTCGCACTTTTTGCGTATTCTGTCTGCAGAAGTCAGGGCCCAACAGAGCTCTTGGGTCCTGGAGAAGCCTGATGAGAGATGTCATTCCAAACCCACTGACAGAGAATTCACCTTCAGAGAGAAAGAGCAGTAATGGTCCTCACGCGTAAATGAAGTGAAGCAAGGCCTGAAAAATGCTTTACAACACGAGAAAAATGGACGCCAGGAACTAGGATTGCCCGAAAGAGCACTTTGAAGAGCAAGCACCTGTGGGATGGTAAGAAAATGCCAAACAGGTAACCGAGAGAGGGTAGAGATAATCCCTCAGAAACTACTAAAATGAGCTGCTTAACCTACAGTTGTATCTCTGCAGTATGTCTGATAGATACGGGGACAGGAAATGGTTGTTTATAAGCTAAAGTAATATTGGTGGTTTGGTTTTTTGTTGTATTTGGTTTGTTTTTGTTGGTTTTTTAAAAGCAATAAGCGACATGCATAAAACAGAGTGAGATCTTGACCCTGTTTAAGCCTCTAGCAAAATCACTTTGACTTCAAGTCACAATCAAAGCTTTTTACTCACAGTTGCTGGTGACTCCTCGCCATGTCACGTTAGCACTATCTCAGTTCTAGAAGTCAATACTGGGCCTTCAGTTGTGTGCAAAGTTACAGTCACACATACGCAAGTGTTGTGTGTTTTGTATCACTGAAGTGTGCGTGGCTGACTCCCATTTTGTTGTTAGAAAACCTGAGGCACAGAGAGACAGAAATAAGACTCAGGCTCCTGACTTGCAGCACAGCACTTTGTGGCTGGGAGCATGGTGCTCCCCTCTGCTCTGGGTGTCTCTGGGAGCTCAAAGTCTCTTTGCTGTTATCACGTACCAAAGGTAGTTACTTATTTGAAAATGTTCCCCCACTAGTTGCTTGGAGAGCTATTAAAGAGCCCACATGTGAGTGATGAACAGAAAGAAACTGTAAGTTTCTCGTTTGACAGAAATGCAAGAGAATGGTAAACTCCCCCATCACGTGCAGGATTGGTGCTCTGAGTCGCAGAAGAAAGACTTTCGTAGCAGTGTTTAAAGTGGAAATGACAAATCTGAGGATTATCAGTCCACAGACTGTAAGAAAATTAATCTGAACGTTGCAGCCCTTCAGTGTTTGGAACTTCCATTGCTTTCAGGGTCTGCAAGATTAGCCTCCAGTTTGCAAAGGAACAGCCTTACCTGACAGGCTTTTGAGGAATGTTCCTCTTTGAAGAAATAATTCAAACCATCAGTTCATTCTAGAGCATTATTAGAGGCCTTCATCCCTGTGCTGCAGTTATTGGTTTCCTTGTGCATGGAGTGAATTAGTGCCATGTTTCATCTGGATTTCAGGATTGCATTACCCAGTCACTAGTAAAATCCATTCATGTCAACTCTTTGAAATACCAACCTGTTGTGGATGCAATGTCATGTTTCATGGGAGCTGGTTACATTATGAGAGAAGGAAAATGTTTGCATAGTAGGCTGTTCAGCTGCTCTTTGAAACTGAACTTTTTCGGACAAGTAGGGGGAGATAAAAGGGAAAAAAAAAAATCTCTGGGGGGGTGGAAGATTCAGCAAATTACTGATTAATTAACCATATTATTTGCCTCAAAGGCAAAAACATCCTGTGCCTTTGTTCTGCTGTTACCCTGCTGGAGTTGATCAATTTAACAAAGTTGTCCAAGCAAAGAATTAAGCCTACCTGTACAACTCTCGCTACTGGGCACTGAGCATTGCAGAGGCAGAGAAAGCACATTTCTGCTTCCCCTGCCTGCCTGATTCTAACCCGAACCCACCACCACCCTGAACTTGTATGCATGTGTTTTGCTGAATGGACAAAACATGTGCTTATTCTCTTCTTCTAGCTCCACTAAACTTTAAATTCATGAACTTCAAGTTCCTTCTCATGTTATTTCCCCTGTGATACTTGTAAATATGTCCTGCCCTATAATCAGGAGTAAGTTTAAATTAATGAACTTCAAGTTCCTTCTCGTGTTATTTCCCCTGTGATACTTGTAAAATATGTCCTGCCCTATAATCAGGAGTAAAAGAGGTACATTGATGCTGCTTTCAAACAAATGTTTTCCAAATGAACTTGGTTATAATTTCAAAAGTATAGATGGATGGAGAGTGGGAATTTCCAGAATATCCCACAGTAGACAAAAAGTAGAAACTGCTTAGCATACCCTATAAAATTCAGTAGGTCACCACCTTCAGGTGATGTGCTTTTATTAAATAGAAACTGCTTAGCATACCCTATAAGATTCAGTAGGACACCACCTTCAGGTGATGTGCTTTTATTAAAGCACCAAATATGTTTCTAGACTCATTGCAGCACAAGCGAAGTTGTTCAACACCGGCGTTCATCTTTTAGGACAGTAAAATGATCACTGATTCCTACATGAGTAACAGAAAGGTTAAGTTAAAGATCTTCACAAGGAGGACTTCTTTAGCCACAAAGGACAAAAGAAGGGGGGAAAAAAGGACTGAAGAAAGTTTTATAAAAATAAGCCATTTAAAGCAGATTAAGTTAAAGATCTTCACAAGGACTACTTTAGCCACAAGGGACAAAAGAAGGGGGGGAAAAAAGGACTGAAGAAAGTTTTATAAAAATAAGCCATTTAAAGCAGATTGCCATAAGGCGAGATGATAATGCTTGAACGTTATGAACTGCAGAAACTCCATGAACACATTATATTTTAAACACTTAATCTGTTTTACAAACTATGTACATTCTTCCGCTAAATAAGATGAATTGGGATTCAAGAAGCAGCACATCCTGACAAATCTCCTCCTAAAGGCATCCATTAATATAAATCAACAGTAGCAATTTTGTTTGATCATTTATTTGCAAGAATCATTAAGGTTTATTAGCATAATTATTCCCTGTGGGACTTCATGTCACATAAATGAAAAATGGCATTATCAATATTTAAAAGACAAGTGCCTAATGTTCAGAGTACTTAAACAGTACTCTGCAGGTGGTGTCCAGCTGTAGCAAACCAGATTAGGTTTGATTTCTAAATTGTAGAAATATAATTTCAGTGCAACTGCTTATTTCAAAACTACAGTTGCTTACTGTGCAAGGCATAAGCATGCAACCAAGCTCTATAGTTACTTGTTACAGAACATGTGTGTACATTGTTTTCTGATTTCAGGTAAGCAACTTGTCTTAAGATATCACATGGGAGACTAATGTTGCTTACTGGTGGAATTCCTTTTATAATCTTGCCTTTTTTACTTTTTACAGTTCTGTATGATGACCTCGAATTTTCTCAGTGAAACAAGAGGACTTTCTCCCTCATCCTCCTATCTCCTTCCAAGCAAAAAAGTACATATGGTGTCATTAGATCTCCTTCTGTACAGAGACAGGGAGAAGGGCCCTGCTTTCCTGCAGTAGCTCTGAGACCACAATCAGCTGATGCCTCTGTACCACCTCTGTGATCATCACAGTCTGAAGAATGAGCTTGGCTTACCTGAGCACTTTTTGAAGCAGACACGGGGACTGATGCACAGCAAAGCCATTTGTGCCAGTCTTGCCCCTGAGCAGGCGGCTGCCTGCAGCACGGCATGGCCCCACACTCAGCCTGCAGGGCAGGCACTGCCAGGCTTCTGAAGGATGCCCAGGAGGTCAGAGTTAGGAAGAGAGGATATGGGAACATAATTATGACAATTTGAGGGAGGTCAGATGAGCGAACTGCCTGCTTGTCACCTGCATAGGGGAAACAATGTGCATCTTTGCTGCTGCTAGAGCAAGTGCTGAGCAGCAGGCGTGAGCAAGAGCGCACGCTGCTTTGGGGAAAAGTTGCCAAAGGACCCTGCACAGATGAGTTACCATCTGGGTGTGCTCAGAGTGAAGTCTTAGATTGAGGGAGGGACTAGTGAGAGTCCAGCTGTGGGGTGAACACAGCTTTCGGGGCTGGGTGAGCCCCACTTTTGGGTGGCAGATATGTGGTGTGCAGAACAGCATGGTGTGAGGCAGGGAGTGTGGGTGCTGAGCTGCAGCCACCCAGGAAGGCCTCTCGAGCCCTCCTGCAGCCGCTGGCAGTGCTGTGATCCCCGCAGCTGTGCAGAGCCCCACATCATCGTGCCCTTTCGAAAGACCTGGCATGCAGGCTCCCAGCAAATGAATCATGCTGAGAGGTGAGAGACTGGGAATGCCTCACAGGCAGAGATCTGGGGGTTTTGTCAGATCCGTAGCAATACGGAGGCAATTCACCACTTCAGTAGTGGGTTGGTTTTTTTGTTGAGCGCAAAATTGCTGTTTTATCAGCAGTGAAATGTATCATTAACCACTGTGTGCTCTTCTCTCTAAAGGTTCTTGAATAAAACATCAGGGAGTTTACTAAACATGCCCCAGGACTCCTCCTGATACATCCCTATGCGGGGCAGTGAAGCAGAGTCTTCGCCAGCCTGGGGCTCGTCATGGGGCTCTGACGGGCAGGATGAAGTGCCAGTGCAGAGACAGACGCAGGCAGCAGAATTATTTTCACATTGCTCTCAGCCCTTTCTGGGACTGATGTTTGTTTTCTGCTGTTGCCCTTTCCATTGGTTGGCTTAAGGTTATGGTTACGGATTAGTTTGTTAAATACTCTATTGTTAGAAAACGGCATCTTTCTTCTTAGTTTTCTGCTCTTTGCTAAGCTCCCCTTTGGAGCTCCTCAGCTTTTTAATTATTCACAAATATTAAACTGAACTCTTTGGAATTAATTGTGTTTGGTGGTATCTTGCAGGAATTAAAGGGCTTCTGCTTTCTTTTAAGCATGTTTCTTGGTGCTCTCTTTTGCACTCAGAATATATTCTGACACCTGGACTGGGTGCATCCAAGGGAGCCGGCAGTCCAGGAAGCACCTGCCATCTCACCCTTTACTTGGTGTGTACTTTTCTATGGGTGCTGTTATAGGGAGAAGAAGAGTAAAGCTTAATACTTAACAGTCTCTTCTCAGTATCTCATTTAGCCTCGGAAATTATGAATCTTCCTTCCAGAGGTGTACATTCAGATGGTATTGCACATAAAATACTGAACAGGAAACCGTGACCAGGTCAAGTGCTTAAATTATGGCCAAAATCAGCTGAGATGATGATGATGATGATGGCTGGGTTGGGGCCAAGACTGGTTTCCCTCAGAGACACTCCCTTTGCACCATCCAGGCAGATGCACTTTGGCAGGTGAGCTCATGGCAGGCTGGTTACTCAAATGTCTCCTCTAAACCCCCTGCAGGAAAGACAAGGATAGGATAGAGCAGGAAAAACATAAGTCTGGTATTTAATCTTTCTGCTTCCAAACTAAAAGCTACAAATGGAGCTTGTTATCTTGAGGGCCACTTTTTGATAAATAAGAAAATTGGAGCTCGTGTAAAAGTCTGATTAATTAGATACAACTTTTTAAAAAATATATTTTACAAACAGAACTTTCATACCCATAAGTATTTAGATTCTCAACTAAAAATCATCACTGTTCATTTTCTTAAGAAAGACCTTGGTCCTTTTGCTTGAACTTATGAACTCTTCTTTTTCACAGCAGACAGGAGTTTGATTATGATAGGTAAGTGGATAAAGTTCTTGCTGCACAAACAAGAAGCGTCATTATAGCAATGGTTTTACAACATTCCTTACACAGAAGAACTATAGTTGCTCTGCCTAGAACATTTGCTTAAAAAATATGATTACAGGTGAAGCAGAAAGCCTAGTAATTGCAACTTGTATTATCCCCCGTGCTTGCTAGTTGGATTAAAAAGAGCATGGTGGACATGGCTCTCTCATTGTTTTTTAATCACTGGATGCAGCAAAGTTGTGACAAACGTGCAGCAGAAACGCCCTGTTCCATAACCCAAGCAGATCTACTAGCCAGGTAGCCAGGTGTCAAGAAAGCTCAGGCTTTGCTGTGTGCTCTAAAAGCTCGTTTCCCAGCTCACTGAATGGATGTTGGTGTTGTACAAAGCCTGGCTGATGTTGATGGTGTAACTGCTGCTTTTTTTCGGGTTACCTACAAGAAGGAATTGAACTGCAATATAGATTAAAGTAGGCAAA
>NW_010110507.1:7973-12514 GCF_000699245.1 Pterocles gutturalis
AACTATAGAATATATAGGACAGCTAACAAACTACTAAACAACATAAATCGTGTTGATTGATGGGACGGATGCAGAAAGCCACAATCTTGATATTGGTTAGAGTAATAGGAATGGGACAGAAACAGCAGAGAAACAGAAGCACCCAAAGAAAATATGAAAGAAACAGTCAGAGAGCCTAAGGCACTCTTCCCATTTTGACCCTGAACAAATCCTGAAAGGCTGAATGCTGTCTGGAGAGAGACTTGAAAACGAGTGATGAAATAGTGTCCTAATTCCCTACTTTTGTTTTACAGCGTCAAATGAGTTTGGGCTGCATGTTTCAAGAAGCCCTTATGTTTTCTGGCATTGCTAATGTGGAAACAAAGAAATGACAAGGATTGTGTGGAGGTAAGAGACTGTGGGATGAAAAATGATTTTGTCAACACATAAGCCTGGAAGGGACTGTCTAATCCTTCTGCCTGCACAGAAACAGAATCTAGTGTAGCTGCACTACACTACAATATTTTTTTAAAGATCCTCTCTACAAACTACCTAAGGAGTCTGTTTTGGTGTTATCATGCCCTTTTAACCAGAATAACAATTATTTCATGTCCAACCAGCAAAAATACCCTCTCTAGGAAACACTGAGTGTAATGTCACTGTGGGTAAAACTGTCTGTGGTCTTTGGAATTTATATATTCGGTTGCTAAAAACAGTGTGTCTCCTCAGAAGAGCAGGTAGGTGCTTTATGAACTTGAATAAATCAGGAATAAATGTTAATAGGAAATGTTAAGAACTCTGAGTTTTCCCAGAAAGACATGCTATATAATCCTGTAGATATAAGTTCATTCTCATAGTTTTAGTCACATCAGCCTTTAGGCACAGTTCACAGCTTTTACTCTTGACTAGCAGGACTGAGCAGAGATAGAAACCCAAAACCAAAGTAAAGAACATGGCACCTCTAGCAGACTAATTTCTGCTCGTGTTGCTTGCACAAACATCCTTTCTGGCTTGAGACACTCCATTTATTCTCTTTATTCTTTGAAAATTCAATACTACAGCTAAATATTTATTAAAACCACATTTTTCTCATCAGGAACAGCTGTATTTTTGTTCAACACATTTGAAGCACTGAGTATTTTTGTTCCTTGTAATATTTTTGTTTACAGTCCATAACGTCATAAGTAAAAGATCACTTCTGCCTACTGCTGCTGTGGGACATATTTTCCCTACCTACTGCAGGATAATTAAAAAAAAAAAAGTGCTAAGATTTTCTTGACAGTGATAGCCCCTTAGCTGCTAAATCTGCTATCCCATCCATCACTAATCTCAAGCAAAGCAAGCATTAGTTTCTCTGTGACTTATCTAGGTCTTTAGTAGATCAATAGCGCAGCTCAGATGTTTCAGACTCTTCCCTGTTAATTCACATTTATCTTTTCATCCAAAGAAGGTAAATTACCTCACAGAGAAGCTGTGTTATCCCCAATAGCGGTTTGTAATGTTGCAAAGTCAGCATGACCCACATATTTATCTCAGCTGGAAGGCATTTGTCACTGTCTGATGTTATGATCATCTGGTAAAACGCCCTAGAAAAGAAGTAAACCTGCAAACAAAATGCCTTCACCATTTTCATATTGTGACCTTTTCTGCTATGTGCTCCTGCGTCACCTTCAATTTAAACCGCTAAAATAAACGGAGCTTTTTTCCCTTTAGTGTTCCATTTCATCATTTTTATCATGAGCAAAATTTTCATTCCTCGGCAGTCTTCACTGCTGCTGTCATGAGCTGATCAGCCGGTGGCGACATTGAGACTGAACAGAATCCTTTATTAACGTGCTGCCTTCACCCTGAGAAAGGACTGCTGAGGTTAACTCTGTTTGTACGGTGGGCTGCTGGCTACCTGAAGCTTTTCAGGCCCTGGGAGTGTTTAATGCTGTTAAGAAAAAGGAATGAGAAGCAGGTCACTGACCACTAAGCTGTAACCAAGCTGCTGCAAGAAGTGCGGTGTGAAACAAGAGTCTGGTAGCAATTACGCAGCTGGGACTCGTTCCTTTCCAAAGTAAAGTAAAGTAGATGTTTCATTATCTGTTATTCTAAGAACCTCATAAATTATAGTATGGCAAGATAACTTAAATAGAAACACTCTTGACTTTTAAGGAGTCTGACCCAGCTGGTTACAAACCCAGGACATTTTTATTCTGTCCCCTCAGATGAGCTGAGCAGCACTGCCTGGACTGAGTGTTAAATGAGTGGACTGCCTTTTACGTGTTAAATTCTTGGCTCTTTAACTGAGAAATTAGTTGGTGCCATCAAGGAGATCTGCTTTTTGACCTAAGGAAAAGGTAGGTTTGTTTTCAGCACAGTGATGGGACCAGTAGTTGTATTTGAATTGGGATAAGAGATTGTCTTCTATCTTTATTCAATAAAAGGAGCAGGACAAGGGTATATTGGGTGTTTCTGTGGAGTTTCTGGAGTATTTTCTTCTTCCTGTTCTCTACATGGGGTGACTGTACAGGATGAAAGGTTCCTTACCTTTCTTTGGAAATCTGCACACACAGGATGTTTACTGAACTGTCCCTCTGGCTTAATTTATGTTGGGGAAAACTATCAGAGCATTAAAGGTAAGAGTTTCTGAGCACAAACTACCATAAGTTCCTGAGGATAAAAGAGTTCTCTGGTTGCACTTCTGTCTTTGCATTTTAAACGCACTGCAGCAAATCTGGAATGTATGGGAAATAAAAGAACAATGAGGCACCAAGGACTGGAAACCTCAAAATGTTTTCCTGTTGGCATCCGACTGGATGTAAGTGCTGTGTTCTGTCCCTTCTGTGACAGATACACTGCTCACAAATACTGTTTACACGCAAACACAAGCCACATCGTAATTTTAGAAAGATCTTTGTGAACTGACGTGCTGGTCTCTGATACACGTGTGCTTTTTCAAGCATTTTTACTCCCACTGTTCTGCCTGAATGCCTCGCTGTCCTGCAGGCTGAATCAAGGTGTACTTATGTTCTCATTTTAGAGTGTTGCTGTTCCAAATTAAGGACATCATGTGAGCAAAGATGGAATTTTACATCTGGAGGTTATTTGCTGTTATTTCCAGAAGTGAGGTGAGGGGACCTGATTTTGTTTTTGTTTGGTAAGAAAGAGAATTCCGTTTCTTTCCAGTGAGGCATACAGCTGTTTACTGAAGAGAAGGGACAGCAAAAGTCTCTTTCACACCTCTTTCCCACCCACCACCTCCAAAGCCTGAGCGCTGAAGGTCAGTGTGGTGCCAGTATAGTTAAAAGCTTCTTTCTGCGTCAGCACCTTGGAATCATTAGGGGATAGGTTTCTGACATTAACTTCTTTCCTTGCTTCTGCTGAAGAAACTGAATTTTTTTTTTTTCTTTTTTTAGAGAGCTGTAGTGGTAACACAGCTTGGAAAGATGAAGGAGGGAAAGTTTGTGATCTTTTTCTGTCCCATTCCTCTCAGTTAAATACATGGTCGTTAACTTTACCCTTAACTTTACTCTTCCCCCCGTAAGCATTGTGGGAAAACATTTTTCTCATGAAAAGGGCAAAGAATAACCAAACCTTCAGAAAGAATTACACTGATGTGGGAGACTTTGTAAAAGATTGGGAACTGATTTAAAATAATGAATGTTGTCATCCCATAAACATATAGATACGCATATCTCTAGCACAGAATCAACAGAACCATGCAGACTGCTTTTTACCCAATTCTGAGAGGTGTTCTTTGGCGTTATTAATTGTAATTAATTTTATAAAGTAGGTCACATAAATTTTAAATACTGCTTTAAATAAGCTTAAATGTCTTTATTTTCACATAACTATGTAGAAAGGAGAATAAAGGTGAGAAGTGGGTGTAAGTGGGTGGGCAGAGTGTGGGGAATTGGACACCACAATGCTGATTTCCTTCACGGAACAAAGCCCGTCCGGAGAAACCCTCTGGAGTGAATAGTTGTGCTCTGTGTAAGATCTTTCTCTTGAAAAATTAAGGGCTGGGTTTTCCTTTTGCTTGTCAGTTTACATGAGGCATACTATAGACCAAGCAACCTTACCAGGATCATGTAGAACTTTGTATTTCGGTGATGTTCATGGTTAATGTTCCGGCTGTTGGTTTCTCCCCTGTGACTGTAACCCCCACGCTTGTTTGGGATCCATCATCACAGTTACGAAGGAGAGAAAAACCTCATTAAACGCTGCCACGTCGTTTTTGGGGTTATGGGTGAGTAAAGGGCATTAACTTAAAGTAAGAATTCAGGAAACCCTCTTGATGATTTTTTTTACATTTCTTTTGGTAATTCTGTTTCTTCCACCTCCCTGTGCTGAACTCTTCCTGATTCCTGGTTCTCCAGCGCTCGGGAGGGGGAATGTGCCAGTGACCCAGCAGGGGCTGCTCCCGGGCTCTGCTCTTCTGGGAAACTGTGTTTGCCCCTTTTGCCATGGACGTGGTGCGCAGGACTGTGCAGCAGCTGCTGCCCATCGCTACCGGCGCTCAGAGCAGACCCCGCTCCCTGCCTGCCCGCTGCAGCTCTCGGGAGCAGGGCCCAGGG
>NW_010110508.1:0-4365 GCF_000699245.1 Pterocles gutturalis
GTTCTGCTCCCAGGTTGCTGGTGAGGATGCCACTGGCACACAACACCAAGATGGTGAGCACCAAGCAGCCCCGGGCAGGCAAGGGGGGCGCGGACGCAGAGAACAGCAACCCTGAAAAGGTGAGTCCTGAGCTGGGCGAGGGGCACGGGGGCTCCTGCAGGGCAGCTGGCCTCCCATCTTCTAACAACCTCTCTTGCAGGAGGAGAGCTGCCAGGCCAAGAGGTCTCCATCCTCACCCCAGGGCGGGCCCAAGAAGAGGTCAGCGTTTGGGGACATCACCAACGTGAGTGCTTCTGTGGGGGCTTTGGTGCTGCTTGTGAGCACCCCACATACATGGGGCTGGGTATTCCCTCCAGCATGCAGAACAGGGGGTGTCCACTGCCCTGCCAGCAGGAGGAGAGGTCTCGCTGCAGGGCACACATGTCTTCCCTCTGGATACCCCCATTCTCACCCCAACAGGCTCACAAGAACCAGGTGGTGGCAGGGAAGAAGGAGGCTGTGAAAGTAGCACCACAGAGGGCACAGAGGGCCAGTGCTGCCCTGATGGTGGCCAAGAACAATGAGATCAACCTGAAAAAGTGAGTAGCCAGAGGAGATAGGGATGGGGACTGGGGCAGGGGGCATGCTGCAGGGCCAGCACCTGCAAACCTGTCCCATGGGGAAGAACAAGCAGTGGTGGGGGCTTCCTTTGGGCAATGGAGACCATGAGCCAGGTGGGGAGGGCACACAGTGGGTAAAATGGCCACAAGATGTACCAGGTGAGGCTTAGAATGGATATTAGAAAAAACTTGTTCCCTGAAAGGGTTACCAGCCATTGAAACAGGCTGCCCAGGGAAGTGTTTGAGTCACCGTCCCTGGAGGTATTTAAAAGACGTGTAGATGTGGCACTTAAGGACACGGTTTAGTGGTGGACTTGGCAGTGTTGGGTTTATGGTTGGATTCAGTGGTCTTAAAGATCTTTTCCAACCTAAATGATTCTGAGAGTCTCTATTATGAAGCTGCAGGGGGTTCTGGAGAACCCCTTTCAGCCAGGAGATGTGGCCCCTCCCAGCAATGGTGTGTGCTCTTGTCCTGTCCAGGTCAACGAAGAAAACTCCCCCAACAGAGGCTCCTGCAGAGCAGAAGAAAGATCCTGTGCCAGAGGAGCCGCTGCCTGCGCAGGTACGGAAGCTCTCCGAGGGGAGGGCAGGCACCCGGGCTGCAGCCTGGCCCCCAGGCTCATCCTGAAGGTACTGGTCTATGGCTGCTGCTGGTGACACTGGGGCACCCAGCAGTGCTTTGGACCTTCGAGATACTGGGGCTGGTGTTGATGGGAAGCTGGGGAGGCAGGAAAACTCTCCCACCTTCTTCCTTCAAAAGATCTCCCATGGGAAAGTGGAGTGGGGGCTGCAGGGTGATGTGGGGGGTGCAGCCGCCTTGCCCTGCAGGAATGACCGGCACCCGCGGAGCTTGGGGCCTCCCCTTACCGCTGCCTCCTCCATCCTACAGATACCGGGGGTGGAGGACATCGACAAGGAGATGCTGGGTGACCCCAATGCCAATGCCGAGTACGCCAGGGAGATCTTTGAGTACATGCGGGAAAGAGAGGTAGGTGACGCGCCTGGCTGAGGGCAGAAGACCTGCCTGGGGCAGCGGTGCCCGTGCCCGCTGCCCCCAGGCTCTGAGCACCTGGCGGGGGCTGCGTGGGGTGGGGGGAGATCCTTTGAGGGTGGTGGTGTCCGGTGAGTCCCTGATGGCCCGCACGTCGGCAGGAGAGATTCATCCTCCCTGACTACATGGAGAAGCAGCCAGACATCAGCGGGGACATGCGCGCCATCCTGGTGGACTGGATGGTGGAGGTGCAGGTACGTGGGCATGGGGGGCAGGGCCCGGTCTCCTGCAGAGCAGACCCCACCCTGCCTTGGGTGTGTGGGACCTCAGCACACTGGCAGGGGTCCTGCGAGTGTCCCCACTGCAGAGTTGATCTTCTCCCTCCCCAGGCTGGGGATGAGCCTGCATCCCTCCGTCCGAGCCTGGCCCCGTGGGCACCTCTGGCCCCTCGGAGGGAACTGGGGAGGGGGCCAGGCAGGCCTGACTTCTGCCTGACACCCCCTCTTGCCCCCCACCCACATCCTTGCAGGAGAACTTTGAGCTGAGCCACGAGACGCTGTACCTGGCTGTGAAGCTGGTGGACCACTACCTGGTGGAGGTGGTGAGCATGAGGGACAAGCTGCAGCTCATTGGCTCCACGGCCGTCCTCATCGCCTCCAAATTTGAGGTGAGTCCTCAGGCGCTGCTTTGGGGGGGCTGGGACAGAGGGTGCTGTCCCTCCCTGTCCCTGGGGGCTATTGGAGAAGACCAGGTCCCTGCAGTGCTGAAGTACTGGCCTGAGAGCTGCTGGGGTCACGCGTCTGTCCCTGTGTTACCCCGTCCCAAGGGCTGCGAGTGCACAGCACAGATGGCACACAAGCCCTGCTGGGTGTTATAATGGTCCTCCCAGGGTCGGGCAGGGTGTGAGCCCTTACAGGGCATGCAGGCGCATTGGATCTCCTGAGCGTTGTCAGGATGAGCCCTCAGCGTGGTGCTGAGCGGTTGTTTCCTGGCAGGAGCGGTTCCCACCATGCGTGGATGACTTCCTCTACATCTGTGACGACGCCTACAAGCGGGAAGAGCTCATTGCCATGGAGATCAGCATCCTCAGCACCCTCAAGTTCGACATCAACATCCCCATTGCCTACCGCTTCCTGCGGCGCTTTGCCAAGGTGGGCGCAGCAGGAACGTGGGCTGGTGGCACGGTGCCTCCGGGCCCCTTGCCTTGGCTCCCTGGGGTGGTGATGGGCGTCCCTGGAGACTGGGGCTCCCAGCTGGCAGCAAGGAGGGCTTGGCCAGTCTGCCCCGACAGGGCTGAGGGGTGAGGATGCTGGTCTGTGTCAGGCTGGGTGGGTGGGGTCTGTGCTCCAGGGGAAGGACTGTACATCCCAAAAAGGTTGGAGGGGTGGGGGGAGCAGCGGTACCCAAAAAGCTGAGCCTTTCTTTCCCCGCCTGCCGGCTGCAGTGCGCCCGTGCCAGCATGGAGACGCTGACGCTGGCCCGCTTCCTCTGTGAGATGACCCTGCAGGAGTACGACTACGCCCGCGAGAGCCCCTCCAAGCTGGCTGCCAGCTGCCTGCTGCTGGCGCTCACCATGAAGAACCTCGGGGGCTGGGTAAGCGCCCGTGCCCCCCGCTGTCCCTCCCCGGGCATCCCCAGGGCACCACGGGGGTGCAGCAGTGGACGGACTGGGGGGAGGATGCTGGTGGGCTGTGCTCAGGTTTGGGGGCTGGAGAGGGCGGGGGGCTGTACCGCCACCGCGAGGCCCCACTCAGCCTCGCCGTCCCTCTGTAGAGCCCCACGCTGGAGCACTACAGCGGGTACTGCGGCCAGGACCTGCATCCCCTGGTGAAGAAGCTGAATTTCCTGCTCACGTACCAGCCCCACGACAAGCTGAAGGCCGTGCGCACCAAGTACTCGCACAAGTGAGCGTTGCAGGGCTCTGCCGTCTGCCCGCTGCTCTGCAGAGGGTGGCAGCCCCAGCATGCACCCTTGGGTGCTGCAGAGCTGGGGGTGGGGGTCAGGGCTGCAGCTGAGTTCTAAGCCCGTGTGCTTCCTTCCAGGGTCTTCTTCGAGGTTGCCAAAGTCACCCCCATGGACATGATGAAGCTGGAGGAGAAACTGAAGAGCTGCTAGCCTTGTCTCTGTAAATAGCCTGTAAATAGCTAGGTTCTCGCTGCCAGGGGAGCACTATGTACATAAAAAATAGTAATTTTAACTGAAGGGGAAGGGGGGGAAAAAAAAGTCATGTGAAGCTGTTAATAAAATGCTGTGTTTGTCTCAGGTGCTGGTGCTGGCTGCAGGGACAGCAGAGGGGATGGTGGCAGAGATGATGCTGAGCCCTGGAGCTGTGGCTCCCCTTGCTGGGTTGGGGCAGAGAGCGGGCACAGGAGCTGGTGGCATGACAGGGAGGAGGAAGGGGCGAGAACAGGTCCCCACCACCCTGCCCACACCCCCCACTGTCCCCTGAGTAATGACACTACACAAGCAGTGGCAATGAGTATCTTTTCTCCAAATATTTACACAGCTTAAATACCCACGAGGGGAGGGGGATCTTTGCTTTGGCCCCAGCCTGGCCCCCAAGCTCCTGTGGTGACCCTGCCGGGGGCTGGACGGACAGCTGTGCCGCGCTGCCTGCGGGGCTCAACCCCCCCTGTAGTGTTTCCAGCCCCCTGGGCTCAGGGAGAAGCAGCAGCACCAGGGACACCAGGGGGCAAACAGACAAAGCGAGGTAAGCAGGGGGGCTCCACACACACGGGGCACGGTGGGGACTGAGAGCCCCCCTGCCCGCCCCTG
>NW_010110508.1:4396-4766 GCF_000699245.1 Pterocles gutturalis
GCGGGTGGGGGGGCCCGGTGCCCCCCCCCCACCACACTAGGGTGGGTTGCTGAGCTCCTTAATGGCCTGGAGGATTCTCTTCATGTGTCCCACCTTGGTGATCCCCAGGTCCTGCAGAAGGACAGAAGGAGCTACCGTGCCCGCAGGGGCCAGCCCTGGGCTCTCGTGGGGGATGAAGCTGGGGGAGTGGAGGACAAGGATGCGAAGCCCCCCTCCCCATGCACTCCCCACCAGAGCATGGTCCTTGTGCAGGAGCCCCCTGCACGCATGTCCCCTGCCCGGGTGCAGAGAGGGCACGGTGCTGTTGATCCTGCTTCGGGCAGGTGCATGGAGCCTCACAAGCTGGGGGTGGGGGCAGACCCCCTCCCCT
>NW_010110509.1:0-14135 GCF_000699245.1 Pterocles gutturalis
TCCTGGCACCCTTCCTTGACTTCCTACCCCTTCCTTCCTACAACATTCTTGTGTATTTTTCTTATTTTTCTAGTGCTTCTGACTTAAAATATTCACTGTGAGAGGGACAGTTCCGTCTGTTTCAGGTTGCCTGTGAAATATTCATGGGCTTGACCAAGATTACCTTGCTCACTGGTGAGAAGCCATCTGGGGAATATGCTTCCTGGTAGTCATGGCAAAGCCCAGGATACTGAGCAAGTCTTGTCTGTTTTCTCTATTTTCTTTTCCTTTCTCACTTTTTATCTGGCATTCCATGCCCTTATTAACTTACCTCTATTTTATTTTGTCCTAAAGTTTCCATGGGGTAGTTGCTTTATATGTTAGTAAATGGAAGACTCAGACCTGATGAGAAAAAGAGTTATTTCTTTGTTGAAAAATGACCTTGTATATTATTCCAGCATATCAAAGCCATGTTTAGGAACTGAATGGCAAAGTACTGACATGACAGAGTTCAGTCCCTTCACCAGACTGTGCAATTCAGAGAGTAATGTGCATGGGGGAGTGCCAAGTTCCTCTGCTGCCAGGGCAGCCTAGGCAAAGACTATGCCTCAAGGAAACATAGGCTTTTCACAGATGTTTTGCTGCTCAGAGAAGCCCTTTGAGCTGAGCTATCCTTGAGTACCGAGCTGCTCAGCATTTGTTGAGGTCTGTTAAGTAATTGTAGTGCGGCTGTGCTTTAGCTGTAACCAGTAGCTCTTTCCCAGATATTTTGCACTGCTTTTGAAGCAAGGAACTGCATCAGCTCTTCAGGAAGGCCTAAGAAATATATACTCTCCTGTAGGAATATAGGGAACATCAGTTCAGGGTCACTGATGAAGCCTGAGGTCTGGATAAACTTGCTCACTCGATCATGTCTGCTTTAGGATGAGTCTAGTCTTTCCTTTCTGCTGATTTATGTGGAGTGAATCCCCAGGAGCACTGATATGGATAATGAGGTCAGCAATCCATAATTTGGAAATAGAAACTGTTGAGGATCATTCCTGCATAAAACATGGGTCAATATCATTAAACCTTTGCAAGGGGAATAATGAATCCTGTTTGTAAATAAGCTGGATGTTGCTGTTGGGTTTTGGTTTTTTTCAGGGTTTTTTTTGTTTGTTTTTTCCAGTTTGTTTTCTTTTTGGTATTTTGTTTTTGTTTTTGTTTTGTTTTTGTTTGTTTGTTTTTTTAACAAAACAACAAGATAGAAAAAATGAAAATTAAAATAAGCAAACAAAAGAGTTTGACTTTCCATAATTTAAGAAAAAACTGTCAATTTGTACAGTATGTATCAACACATATAAATACCTATTTGATGGAGTCTTTTTCTTCCCCTACGTCCTCACTGTAAATGTGCACAGAAATGTACACATGCCTGCATATGAGTAACTTCCAGGGTGTTCTCAGACTTTGACATTGAGTTCTGGAGAATACTGTGTGTATAGCTTGCTCTGTCACAATCTCTGCTGTATTTCTTTATACCTGAACAGAGAATAACATCTCCCAGAGCAGTCAAGTCTAGTACCTGTCTCTGGTAGTATATTCAATAACAATGGAATTGCAGTCTAGTTGTTGAAATTAGCTAGGCCTGTGAAGTTCTGCATGTACCCTACTCCTGAACAGTTTAGTGCAAGAGACTCTTTAATACTGATTTTCTGGTAAAACTGGGACTCGTACACAGACTTGCAGCCTAATGCTCAGCTCCAGAACAAAGCAAGTCCATTACAGGATGAACTGGGTCATCATCCTACACTCCCACAGAAATTTCATTCCACAGCTGGAAACAAGAGTCTTAGGTGTTGTGTCCATTTACACCTGCAAATAAAATGGGTTACCATGGGTCCTGAGGAGACTGGCATACATTCATATAACTCATTTCTCTGTCCCATCATTTCCTTTCCGAAAAGAGGGTGGCCTCATCTGTACTGCTCATTATGGTAACTTTGCTCCATGCTGTCAGTGTGCTTACACTTTGCCTGGGCAAGTTTTCATCTGGCCGGAATATTGCCAAGCAGCTTGCTAACCATGATTAGCATGATTATGTGTCCAGTGCGTCTGTCCCTGTCTTGGCCCTGCTTGATTTACTAGGATGGATGTAGCCTGTCATATATAATCTCAAAAAATCAATGTATGTTCTGTCTGCGTGGAAGCCCTCTACAAGACGTGTTTTGGGAAGTGTTTTTCAGAGACAATCATGTGAGGGACAGGTTAGATTTTAGCCTGACTTGGAAAAGCACAAAACACTTTTTTTATTTAATTTTTTTAATGTACAAACAGAAATACTTCTTGATACAACTGGAGAGACCTCAGAGATTGGCTGGACTACCCACCCTTCTGATGGGGTAAGCATTTCTCTTGTCCTTGTTTTTACCACACCTCTGCGGAGAAGGTGTGCATGCAGCTGATGGAGAAAGGGAAACTGGAACTATTGAGACTGAGGTTAGACTAACAGGTCTGTAGTTTCCTGGGTCTTTCCTCACACCCTTCTTGTAAATTGGAATAACATTTGTTAGCTTCCAGTGAGTAGGGACCTCCCCAAACTCCCAAGACCTTTGATAGATGATCAAGAAGGGTCCTGCTGTAACATCCACTAGCTCCTTCAGTGCTCTGGGTTGAATCCCTTCAGACCACATGGACTTAAGAACATTCACCTGATATAACTGGTTCCTTACAATTTCATTGTCCACAAATGGAAAGTCACTGTTCCTGCATTTGTGGTCCTCTGACTCAGGGGACCGAGCAGCCCAAGGTCTAATTAAAGACTAATGCCAAAAAAGCATTGAATACCTCCACTTTTTCTTCATCCTTATTAGTCAGATGACCATCTTCAACAAGTACCAGTCCAATGCTTTCCTTAAACCTCCTCTTGCTATTAATGTACTTTTAAAAAGCCTTCCTTGTTGTCTGACACAACACTGGCCAGTTTCAACTCTGGTTGAGCTTTGGCCTTCCGTGTCTTTTCCCTGCATATACAAACCACAGCTCTATAATCTTCCTGCGAAGCCTGACCTCACTTCCAGAGATCATAAAATTTCTTTTTCCTCTTGAGCTCCATGAGCAGTTCTCTGTTCAGCCAAGATGGTCTTATGCCCCACTTGGTTGACTTACAACACACTGGAATTGCCTGCTTCTGTGCTTCTGAAAGGTGATTCATAAAAACTGACCAGCACCCCTGGTCTCGTAAGCCCTCAGGAGCAGATTCCCAGGGGAAACATTTCTTGATCACTGTGGCCAAGACAGCCACCTACCATCACATCTGCCATGAGTCCTTCTGTATTCACAAATAGCAAGTCTAAGAGGGTGTCTGTCCTAGTTGTCTCACTGAGTACCTGTGACAAGCAGTTATCTCCTACAAACTTCAAGAATTTCCCGGACCTGCTTGTCACAGCAGTGTGGTATTCCCAGTTGATGTCTGTGAAGTTGAAATCTCCCATAAGGACAAGGGCCACAAATCCAGAGATTTCTCCTAATTGCCTATAGAATATCTCATCGGTGCTAACGTCCTGACTAGGTAATTGGTAGTGGACACTTGGTACAACATGTCCTTTATTTTTCATCCCCCTAATCTTCACCCAGAGGCTGTCAACCACCTCATCACTAACTATAAGGGGCTATACAATCAAACCTCTCCCTTACATACACTGCAACTCCTCTACTCCCCCTGCCCTGCCTGTCCCTCCTGAGCAGCCTGTAGCCCTCCATCCCAGCACTCCAGCTGTGGGACTTGTTCCACCAAGTCTCACTAATACCTCATTGGTATTCATAGGTCGGGAATTGACCAATGCTTCCAGTTCATTCTGTTTGTTTCTCACACTGCCTGTGTTGGTGTACAAGCATTTCAGACATGTTCCTGAGTCCTCCATGCTCTCAGGAGCAGTGTGAATGTTCCCACTAACATTTCCACCCTCAGGTAATGCCATGCAGGCTTACCTTCAGCTGTTCTATTGGTATCTCCTCCCCCCTCTGATTCCTAGAGTAAAGCCCTCTCAATCAGTCCCACCAGTTTATGAGCAAAGATGCGTTTCCCCCATTGGGACAGGTGGATGACACCTGGAGATGGCAGAGCACAGTTCCAACTGTGATGAAGTTGGGTAGAAGGAACCTGCGCTTTAATGTTTTCAACAAAGAACAGTGTCTTGTTTCTCTGTCCTGTGTGTTTATTTGTGCATCTTGTCTCTGGAGAAAAGAGATGGAGAAATAAGAGTGAAGAAAGTGTGATTTTAAGATTTCAAGATTCTAATCAGTTTCTCTCTGATTTTAAGATTCTCAGTATCATGTGATGGGTTTGCATTATTTATGTTTTCTGTCACGACAGTTCTTACTTGCAGGCTTTAACAGCTCTTCTTTACACGGTCATACTTTGTCCTGGCTAGAGCGCTGTGCTGCACATGCCATCAGCAGGTTCAAGTCTTGTCGTAGAGATGACAAGGAGAAGGGAGAGAAAGAAGACCTGTCCTGTACTTTTGGTGCAGTTGAACGCTGAATCAATTTTTCTTTTACTATTTTTTTCTTCCTTTTCTCTCCCATTTATCCACCATAGTGGGATGAAGTAAGTGTCCTGGATGACAAGAAGCGCCTTATCCGAACCTTTGAAGTCTGTAACGTGGCTGAACCAGGTCAGAATAATTGGTTGCGTACTCACTTCATAGAGCGACGTGGAGTGCACCGAGTCCATGTCCGCCTCTATTTCTCAGTGAGAGACTGTGCCAGCATGCGCACTGTGGCCTCATCTTGCAAGGAGACTTTCACACTCTACTACCACCAGTCGGAGGCTGACATAGCTTCTCAGGAACTGCCAGAGTGGCGTGAGGGCCCCTGGACCAAAGTGGATACTATTGCAGCTGATGAAAGCTTTTCCCAGGTGGACAGCACTGGGAAGGTGGTAAAGATGAATGTTAAAGTACGTAGCTTTGGGCCGCTCACCAAGCAAGGCTTCTACCTGGCCTTCCAGGACTCAGGAGCCTGCATGTCCCTGGTGGCAGTCCAAGTCTTTTTCTACAAGTGCCCAGCTGTGGTGAAAGGATTTGCCTCCTTCCCCGAAACTTTTGCTGGAGGGGAGAAGACCTCACTGGTGGAGTCACTGGGGATGTGTGTACCAAATGCTGAAGAGACAAGCGTGACTGGGTCTTCAGGTGTTCGGTTGCACTGCAATGGAGAAGGGGATTGGATGGTGGCCATTGGACGATGCACTTGCAGGGCTGGCTACCAGCCTGTTGATGATGAACAAGCCTGCCAAGGTGAGAGACCCTTTTTCCCTTCCACTTAGGCAGACACTTCTTTGTTGGTTCTCTGTATTAGTAGCATCTGGCATTTGCCAAAAATTCACAGAACTAGGAGGTTAAATCATTTCTCAAAGAGAATACTTACTAGCAGCCTCTTCTGGCACTTTAGTGTCTCAGACTGGAGTTGGAGTGACCACTTCTTTGTGCTAAGAACATGTTTGGAAACTCCGCTCAGGCCCTAGTTTAAGCTGCCACCAGAGACAGCCTGTTAGGCTACATCTGCAGAATTACCAGGAGTTGTAACTAGCCAGCTCTAACATAGTTCCACTATACCAAGAGGCAGCAGCGTTAGAGGAGAGATGTCACATGAAGCAAAGCTGAGCCCAGAGCTAATGCACTCTACTCTTCCTAACTAGTTTGGGCCCTTTTGCTAGTACTGTTGGAACTAGTGTTAAAAAGAAGAAAGGTAAGATGGCAGCAGCCTGGTCATGGGACAGGGGACATGCAGCAGGGATCTGTGAGCCTGGCTCAGTAAGAAAAAGCAGTCATAATGGTATTGTCAGTACCCCTAATGTGCTCTCTGCCCTGGGCCCCATGGTATTTTCTGTGAAATGCTTGTAGGAGGAAGTAGAATAAATGATGTATCACCCAGTAATAGTACTGGGACAAAATCTGGCCAAGCCTGAACACCCAGTCTAATGTCATGACTGTCTTCCTATCTCAAGCTGAAGACAGTCCATTACACCAAGCCGCTTATGTTGGTTATATAATTTAGTGTATAATGTTCTTCTGGTGCTTCTGTGGTTTTAATATACATCTACTCAAGAGCTCTCAGCAATGTAAAATGTTGCTGCACCACACTTAGTACTCTAAAAAATTAAATGTAATGTGGAACCCAGTTTTGGCCACAGACAGAGTTTTAAAGTAAATTGTAATTTATTCAAGTAAGAGTTCAACTGGGACACTGAGGATACAAATACTCTGGTTAACACCAGGTGCAAATGCAATGGATAGTTAATAGTTGTCAATATGTTACCTTAAGTTCCTGTCTCATGAAGTGATTTGGGGTAATGCAAAATAACTTTATTGTTCATTGTGATGGAGACTTATAAAACAATTAATACTGGTAAGTGCTTTTTATTTAGTTAAGCTTTAAGAATTATTAAAATGTGTGTGCCTTTCTATCCTGCTCATCCTGAAAGAAATGTAACTACATTGATATAGTGCTGCTCCTGAGACAGACATAGAGCAGCTCTATATGGCACTAACTTTGTTTTCTGCATCAGTAGCATGACTAGTTAGGTCACAATTCAGGTAAACTCCCAGTCAATATTTTAGTATCAAATAGTAGTCTTATGCACTCAAAAAATACTGAAATTAGGCTTGGCAAATAGAAGTAAGGATTTTTTTTAAATCTATCTTCGCTTTTTTGTAGCATTCAATGAAAGCTGATACTCCCTTGTCGCCCCATTATCACAGAAACTGGAGATAGATGAAAATGGCAAATATTTTAAGGAATGACTGAAATAATGACAGTTTGGCAAACTACAAAACACTGTTCCCATGATTTACTTCCTGAGATTCCATAAGCAGTTTACAACAGTCAAAGACAGCCAAATAATGAACCTTAATGTTAGAAGGTATTTTTCTAACCTTTTTCTATTATTCTAAGGCTCCTTATGTTTCTTGTAAACTGCTCTGGAGTGATCACCATTCCTGATCTCTTCTTCTACAAATAGTATGTTGCTGTCCTGTCTAAATGGAGCCACATTCAGTAGCTTAGTTTATTCCCTTATTTGGTGTTTCTTTGCTTAGAGTCCTTTCCAGGATATCTCCTCTGTATGTTCACAGAAATACACTGTGATACGGAGTTGCCACAAGGTTCTCTATGAAATACAGAACAAAAGCAATAGCCCAAGGGCAGATTTCTACTGATGATCCTGCAGAGAGCTCTTCTTAATAGGACTGAAGAATGAACCAATGATAGGAAGGAGAAGCAAGTTTCCTTCGTATACTTAAGTAGAAGTGTGTGTGGGCATTGCCTTCCCCCTGACCATATGGAATCCTGTGAAGTCCTTCCTGGACCAGCTGTTACCTCTTCTCTTTAGAACAAAGAATCTGACAAGAATCATTATGAGCAGATAGATAGAAAGGCTGTTTTTTTCCTGCACCCTACTATGAGTTAAGATTCTTTCATTAGTTTCATAAGACTGTCTGTTGTTTCTTACTATATGGCCAATTTTTCCAGCTAAATTGAAGAGTGAAACAACATCCTTTAGTAAGCCCTCTGGGTGATGTGGGATGTGGTGTGTGGGGGATTCACTTTTGACTTTATCCAAGGAGACTTCTTCTCATGCTGAACCATCAGAAAGGAGAATGGCAGATTACAGAGGAAAAAGGAAGGCTGGGACCTTTGGTGCTTTTCTTTCCATAGATGTATACTCACAAGGTGCCTTGCCATGCAAGGTTTCTTGCAACTCTGTTTTTCCACATAGAAGGCCAGAAGTTGAAATTTCTGGGTGTTTAGGCCACCCTAGGCTACTGGTTCCCAAAATTCTGGACTGATGGCTGTTGTCCCACGTCTGCTCTCAGACCAACAGATTCATTACTAAAAACGGTTGTTCCCAGATACCATCCCCACAAACCATTTTACAATATAATGTGTTTCTTGGGATTCACTGCCCACTGCTTGTTATCACCTTTTAGCTAAAAGTCACATGGGATTTAAGTTACCAGATGCTCTTGAAAATAATACTTCGAATTCATGACTGAGACATTTTAAAAAATATTTCAAAAATTACACTGTGGAGAAAAAAGTGAAACAAAATGACTACTTGATAAAGTGCTAAGCTGACTTCCAAATTAAGAAGGTAAGATCTTAGCTTGAGAAATCACGGAAATAGAACTATTAATTTAATAATACAGTTTTTTTTTTCTTTCAAGTCCAAATACAAATTAATTCCAAGTCAGTTTTGCCAGTCAAGTTCCATGTCTGCTTTTCTACCCAGTCCCATATCAGTATTCAATATGATGTTTGTCCTACATCACTGAAAATATGCCATTACTGTAGCAGTATACCCCTACATCTGCTATTACCCTCCAGCTACCCACCTGCTGTTTCTGTAGCTCAGAGGACTGACTTGTCTCCCTTTATTCAGCTTTGATGTCTGAGGGAGAGAAGATCATGGGACTATAGGAGGAAAACACAGCGTATTTAGAAATTAATAGAGTGGAAGGAGCTATTTTAGTCCTGAGATTTGGGGCACGTCTTTGCATCCTTGTTGAAGTCCCCTTGTTGGACTTTGCTGATTCCCTTCTTGAGTGTCATAGTGTGTTGGGTTTACAGGGCAAGGTTCTGGTAGTGGTGGGGCTGATGGGGTGGCCTCTGTAGCAAGAGGGCAGGGGCTGTCCCATGCCAGACATAGCTTTTTCCAAACATGTCTGCAAGAGATCCACCACAGGATGGAGCTGATCCCATTAGCCACCTGTGTGGCACCTCTGTACAAACATATTTTAAGAAGGTGCAGAAAACACCAACCAGAGGTAGGAGAAGGGAACAAAGGAGTAAGAAACAGCAGAGGGAACATCAAGGTCGGAGAAGGAGGAGGGGAGGTACTCCAGGCACTGGAGCACATACGCAGTGGAGCCAGAGCAGATGGATATTTCCTGAAGGAACTGTGGCTCATGGAGAGCCCACACTGGGGCAGAGGAAAAGTGTGAGAGATATGCACACCAATATCCTACCCTCTGATGCTTGGGTGGAGTGGAAGCCTTTGGAGTGAAAAGAGTTAAGCTGAGCCTGGAAGAGGAAGGAGGAAAGGTGTTGTTTTAATGTTTGTTTTTGTTTTCTCATTACCCAAAACTATTTTAATCAGGAATAAATTAAATTAATTTTCCCCAAGCCAAGTCTGCTTTCCCTGTCACAGTAAGTGGTAAAAAAATCTCCATTCTTTATCTCGATCCATGAACTTTGTCATCCTGTTTTCTCCCTATGTCTTGCTGAGGAGGGGGGAGTGAGAGAGTGACAAGGTGGGCATTTTGCTGTTTGCCAGCACAAACTCTCCAAGCTTCTCCTCTCTTCTTTCCCTGGGTGTTTCTGAGAGTACTGAGGAAGCAAAAGGTCCACCTGTCTTTTCTAGTAGCTGTAATTGGCCTTTCTTCTGTGTGATGCAAGAGTGTACAAAGTTGTCAGATTCCATAAAAATTGCCCGTGTCCTGTGGCCATATATACTCCCTTTTGATTTCAGAAGGTATCACACCTGTAATACTGATAACTGCAGGAGCTAGGAACTGTGCACACAGCTGTTTGAGGGCTCGTTTGGGAAGAATACTGCATGATTATTTTTATGTTATTAAAAGATGCCTTTCCTCTCTAGCCTGGATAAACCTTTTTCAGTGTGTGAGGCTAAAGGAATGTTAAGATTTATGTTAAAGCGTAAGCTTTAATAGCCTGCTAAAAATATGCATATACTATTAGCAAAAAAAAAAAAAAAAACCAAAACAAAACCCCAATAAGCTCTTCTCAAATTTTAGTCACTTAAAAGATGCTTCCTTGAAAATCATAGAATAATTTACGTTTCAGGGACCTGTGGAAGTCATCTGCTCCAACCCTGTGCTCAAAGCAGGACCAAATTGGGTTAGGTCACTCAAGGCCTATTCTAGTCTGATTTTCATTATTCCTAAAGATGAAGATTCCACGATGTCCCTGGGCAACTGTTCCAATGTTTCATGACACCCAGAGTAATTTTTTTTCCTCTATAGAAAAGAGATTGTAATAAGATGTAATAAGAGCTTGTTACAACTTGTCACTGTTGTCTCATGTTCTGCCACTCTGTGCCTACACCTTCTTTATATCCTTCCGTTAGGTGGCTAATGCCAGCTGTAAGTTCCCCCTCACCCAGCCTTCTCTTCTTTAAAATTAACAAACCCAGTGTCTTAGCCTCTCCTGAGTAAGAGCTTTAACTTTGAGGTAAACTCACAGTTGCTAATAATGTTTGGTGCCTTGTGCTAGATTACCGATTTATTTTTTTTCCTACGTGTTGCTCCTTTCATCAGCTTCTCCAGCCTTATTCTGCTGCATGCACATACATTTTAGTGCTTTTCAAGTGGTTTGCTGCTTTTCCTGTACCCAGAGGTTGCTTTCTGCTTATATTCGATCCTTCCCCTGCCCAAGTCTTTTCTCTCTTGTTTTGCCTTTTTTTCTTCACACAGCTCATTCCCTGGCAGTCCTCCTGATATAACTAGCTAGTAATTGCTTTAGCTCCACCTCTTTTACCTAAAAATCCCTTACTCAACTGATCTCCTATCAACAGTTCAACAGGGAACAGTTCTTAGTCACTTGATCTATTTTATCTCTGTTGATTTGATGCCCTCCTTTTCCATCTAAAAAATCCAAAAGCCACTCTCTTCTCTCCTTATGTTTCTCTTGTTTTCCACCATCTCTTCCCTACCTAATGGTTGTAGAAACTATGAAACTCTGGGTCAACCTAGGGCCCTATCTCTTCACCATGCCTTGCTTCTAATTCCGGCTGATTCTGCTTATTCCAAACAACATGCAAGATACACAGTACCAGTCACTGTGGAATAGCCTACCCCCGTGGGAAATTCCTTCCTATCACCATAAGCTAGTCATAGGCTTATTTCTGGGGCAGGGGAAAGTGTTTTATTTAAAAGTTACTTAGATTTTTCTTTTCTAGTGTGTCTTCTGCATGCTAATTTCGCAATCTTTCTTGCATTGTAAGAGAGTAATGTCTAAATTGTTTTTCTGCAATATTATCAATTATTAAATCATCCCACCCTCTGTAACTGTTGTGCTCCATCCCTCTTTCCAGTGGATTCAGTTCAAGGCTTATTCTAGCAGTGCGTCCCCTTATCTAGTTAAAGCAAGTGGCATGGCCCATGCCAATTCTCTTCCCTTTTAAACTCTGTGTTAGCCTAGAGTCATTCTCATTTGAGGCCATCTGTAGCTCTTCACATCTAGTTTTCTCTAGGCCTCAAATTCAGCTATGTCCTTCACCCCTTCCAATTTAACTTCACTGCCAGCTTTGACACTGTTCATTTTTGATACTCTCACATCTAGTATTCATTCTTGCTGCCGCACAGAACATCTGGGAGCAGAACTCCCATATAAGAAACAGATCACATGTCTCAGTCAGGAAAAGAGCAATTTTATGCTCTTCTAAATGTCTTCCTCTGTCCCAACTCAGTTCCAAATCATATCTGGGTACAAAAAGTCAGACTGTCACCTGTATTACATTCCCTAAAAACACTGCTGTGGCTACATAAAGCTCTGGTGAAGTTTCTGACTGCCCTTCTCAGTCCCTCTCCCCTTGCTGTAATTTGTTCTCAGAGTATTTGCTGTCTGCCTTTATTGTCCAAGTGAGCTTTTCGGTGCCTCTTTCTCTCTCTTAACTTCTTTAGTTCTTGGTTGGACCCCTCCCCATTTCCATTTTCTCCCCCTCCAACCTGTCCCCCCGACTCCATTATTCTAGCACTTTTCTCTGCTGAATTTGATATTTGTTATTATTAGAAGTCTCTCACAAACTGCTCGTCTAGCCTCCTGGATGGAACTTGTCTCCAGTGAGAAGTCAGGCAAATACAGGCAGCACAGAGGCAAGTGTGGTAGGGTGGAGCTGAGGGAAATTAGGTCAGTGGCTCTGATACGAGCTGTACCCAGCTGAACTGTTGTGGCATTCTGACACTCGGCCAAGATAGGAAAAGTGACTGAGACAAGCTGAGAGAAAAGCTCTTGCATGCTCCGAACTGTCTTCTCCTTTCATAGTAACCTTGACTCGATGGAAAGTGACAGCTTGCCCTACCCCCTGAGGTGCTACCTCTGCAACCCTCTTTCCTTGCATTGGATCAGAGAATCACAGAATCACAGAATGTTAGAGATTGGAAGGGGCCTCGAAAGATCATCTAGTCCAATCCCCTGCCGGAGCAGGAACACCTCAATCAGATCCCACAGGAACGCATCCAGGCGGGCTTTGAATGTCTCCAGAGAAGGAGACTCCACACCCTCTCTGGGCAGCCTGTTCCAGTGCTCTGTCACCCTCACTGTGAAGAATCAAGGGGAGCCTCCTTTGTACCAGCTTGAACCCATTGCCCCTTGTCCTGTCACTGGATGTCACAGAGAAGAGCCTGGCTCCATCCTCCTGACACTCACCCTTTACATATTTATAAACATTGATTAGGTCACCCCTCAGTCTCCTCTTTTCCAGGCTAAAGAGACCCAGCTCCCTCAGCCTTTCCTCAGCAGGGAGATGCTCCATTCCCTTCATCCTCTTTGTGGCTCTGCGCTGGACTCTCTCCAGCAGTTCCCTGTCCCTCTTGAACTGAGGGGCCCAGAACTGGACACAATATTCCAGATGCAGTCTCACCAGGGCAGAGTAGAGGGGGAGGAGAACCTCTCTCGACCTACTGACCACCCCCCTTCTGATACACCCCAGGATGCCATTGGCCTTCTTGGCCACGAGGGCACAGTGCTGGCTCATGGTCATCCTGCTGGATATTGTGAATCAATGAGAGCTAAATCTATGCTGTCTTGAAAAGTACTGGTGCCTGGGGGATGATCAAGTAATACTATGCCCAGTGAGAAGGCCTGTGGCATAACTGGTGTTGGTGTTTTGTGTGAAACTGTTCCGCAGGCACACGGTGGAGGTGTTTGAGGAGAAGCTGCTCTTGTTCAGCTTTTCTCTGGGATGCTTCTGAAGGATAATGATCATTAAAGCAAAATGTGCTACTCCTAGTGATGGTGGGCTTGCTTCAGCTTGGGTATTTGTTATGTCAGCTGCAGGGATTGTAGGGCCACAGCAAGTGGACATGATACCATGATCTGCATTAAGAAGGGAGTGTAAGGTAGATGAAAACTGAAAAATCTCATGGTGTAAAAAAAGAGATTCTTCAAAAACAAATGAGAGGTGGATTCTGTCTGTGTGTGGAAAGATATGCCTAGACTCACTGTAACAGCTGGAATAAAATAAGATTGCTTTTGCCTATTTAGATTGCCAGAAGGTTTTTTTCTCTTTCCTGCTGTCTTGACCTTTGATATACTATTTATAGAGTGACTGGATTGAAGTAATGCCAGGAAAAGCTCTCTGTCATGGGAACAGTTATTGTTGCCATCTGTGGGCTAGGGTCCTGAAATGCAGTGAGCTAGCATATCTTAGACAATTTTGGAAAGGGATAAAGGTGCTTGTGAACACAGGCAGCTCCCTGACTGGATGCAGAGGCAGGGGTTAAAGTTTAGGTGGAAGCAGAAGGTGTGTGATAGCTGCAGTTCCTTCCCATAGAGGCTGTTCTTTAGACACATGGAGGCCAGTTAGTGTCTATTGTATACAGTCCAGCCTTGTTGGCCAACTGCAAATGTAAAAATAAGTAAATACAAATTTTAGGTTATAGTCTTTTTTTTTTTCTCTGTCTTTTCATTAGGAAGGTGGGAGAGATGTGAATCATGTTTAATCTCTGCAAATCAGCTTTGCCTGCAGTGTGCTGCATGATTTCATTTTGCTGTTTTTCTTCTGGAAGTACCCAGGGGCAGAAAGAGTTTCAAAGCATGGTCCTCTCTTTGTATCTACCATCCCTCCTGGAAATACCACCATGAGATAATATGTTTATGTAGTCATTAATTATTTTCGCTAAACAATATAAAAATAATCATTGCAGAGAGATCTTTCCTCCTAAGTTGCTATGGATTCTACTCCACAGTTCTTCATCTGCCATTTCTGTCTTGTGAGTTGAACTGGTCAGGTGAGTCTCCTCCTTATTGCTTTTGTTTACACTTTTCTCTGTCTCCTTTAAACTCATTTTCTCAGGTTCCTCCCTTAGAGAACACCTGCCAATACCATTCTCATTTCACTTCTGAACATCTGGAATGAGATGTAGCCTCCTGTCAAG
>NW_010110510.1:0-839 GCF_000699245.1 Pterocles gutturalis
CCTCCTGCCCGTCTCCTGCAGCTCTGGCAGGCGCAGGCCGCCAGACGCGCTGGAAGGAGCCATGTCTCCTGGGAGGCGTACAGCTCCTCCCTTTGTGGGCTGAACTAAACGTCTGTGGGTGCTGCAGTGCTTCGGTGGTCTCCTGGGCTGAGGAGGCTTTCAGAGCTGTGGTCCCTGAGCCTGGCTCTAGCCCATGCACTTGACCAGCTCAGGCTGCCCGCGGTGTTCTCGCCAGTGCATCAGGTACTGCAGCTGCTTTGAACCCCGCTGCTCTTTGCCCAGGTATTCTGTCGACATTCCTCTGGACAAAACAGTCGTCAACAAGGATGTGTTCAGGGACCCCGCTCTCAAACGCAAAGCGAGACGTGAAGCCAAGGTGAAGTTTGAGGAGAGGTGAGTCAGGCGCTCGTTCCTTCAGCGGTGTCGGTGTCCGAGCCCCGGGCGAAGACTTGGCACGGTTGTGCCACAGGCTGGGTCAGTCCTGGGTGGGGGGACGCCGCTGCCCCACCTTTCCTGGGCGCGTGCTGAGTGCATTCTCCCTCGCTGCTGCGCGTGTGTACACAGCTGTGGTCAGGGAGCTGGGGGGCTGGTCTGGGGAACAGCTCACCAACAGCCCTGGGCTCAGGATGATATTTGTGACAGTGCTGGCACCTAGCTCAGACGGGGGTGTTCAGGCACCTGGTGACGGTCTGGTGTCCCTCTGCCAGTTCATCTGCCGTCTGTCTCTGGGCTCCGTGCGGCAGGGCAGCGCTGGCGCTTTGCTTGGGAGCGTTCCGGGTGAACCGTGCTCCTTCCCAGTTCTCTGCTCAGAAACTCCGTCAGCGTGGCCTCAGCGTCTC
>NW_010110510.1:878-1124 GCF_000699245.1 Pterocles gutturalis
CTGTGGCCGTGGGCTGTTCTCCACGCGGGAGGTCTGTGGGACTGCCACGCGCTGCGCTTCCAGCTCGTGGGGTGGGAACCGTGGGTGTCCTTCGCAAGGGGCTTCGTGTTTAGACGTTTACAGCAGGTGTCATGGCCGCCTGGGCTGGAGAGACCAGGGAATGACCCTGGGAGAGCCGGCACGGCGTCCTGCCCGTGGGGGACACGCAGCTGGGGTGCGGGTCGTGGGCTGTCACTGGCTGGGGCC
>NW_010110510.1:1154-1401 GCF_000699245.1 Pterocles gutturalis
TACAAGACTGGCAAGAATAAGTGGTTCTTCCAGAAGCTGCGGTTCTAGAAGTGTTGCAATGTTGCATCAATAAATTTATTAAAAACCATTTTGTTTTGTTTTGATGTATAAAAGTGTTGCTAAGCCTTTATCTGTGGTGTGGACAGTGCTGCTCGGTGTCTGTAGAGCTGGGACAGAGTCTGTGGTGCTGTACGGCCTGAACCGTGGGGGAACGTGGGACGGTCCTTGGGCACCTTCTGCTGTCCCC
>NW_010110510.1:1484-1780 GCF_000699245.1 Pterocles gutturalis
TAATCCCTGGGAGAGGAGAGACTCAGTTAATTCCAGCTGTCTGCTGCTCTCCTCTCCAGCTGAGAAATACCCTCACCCACAGATGTTAGTTTACCTTTGCCGGTGTTTGTTACCGGGGGCGGGCGTGCTGGTGTTGTCTGGGATGAAGTTGGTTTTCTTCACGGCGCTGATACCAGAGGGATGTTTTCATCATGGCCGAGCAGAGTGCGCAGGGTCAAAGCTGAGGCGAGCTGGAGCCTGAGCCGGAGCCCAGCTGTCCTGGGGGCGGCTGCACACCCGCCTGCGAAGGGGAGCAG
>NW_010110511.1:0-9018 GCF_000699245.1 Pterocles gutturalis
CCTCTCGGCTGTGGCTGTGCCGCGGAGGAGCGGCGTCGAGGGATGTTCCAAAGTGCCGAGGGACAGGAGCGAGTCCTGGAGCTTCAAAGTGAAAGGCAGAACTAGTGAGGAATTTCCAGTTTTAGTAAATCATCCGCCTGTAATTAGGAAATTCATGTTTGTAAAGCGCTGCACAGATGAAATATGCAAAGGACGGGAATGTCTAAGTGTTATTAAAATACTAGCTGAGCCAGATTTTAATGGGAGCTTGCTGTGTACTTTGATGGGAACAGGATGGGTCTCCGAGTGTGGATTAAAATGAGGAGATGCAAAATAAATAAAATGCAGGGTTGTGGCACTGATTTTCACGGTGCGATTGCATCGCAGGGGTCATGGATCTATGCTTTTCTGCATGGATAAACTGTATTATGATAGGTAAAGGGGGTAAACTCTGAAACCTGAAGGCTGATCTGTGCCTTCTGAGGGATTTTTAGAGATAATATTGGTGTGCTGTGTGGACAGGATTTTTGTGTGAATAAGGTTTGTGTTCTAGTCAATGGAACAGAACGGAGTTATGGTATTGTAGCCTAACTACCATAATTCTGCTGTTTGAAACAGTGATGTTGTGGCACACAAAATAGTGAGTTAACAATTATGCAGCCTAACATCCTCTTTTCCCCTAAAGCACACAGGCTCAGCGTGGGCAGCTGCTGTGCTAGCTTCTCCCACATTTACGCAGAGGGGCTAGTCCTGGGGAAGAACACCTGCCCTCTGCTCTGGCTGCGTAAGGCACTTAATTACGATGGTGGTTTCTGCCGTGCAGCCGCGTGTTCCGCGAGGAAGTGGGCTGAGGGACCACCAAATGCCAGCATTCCTGGAGCTGAAGGTCACACAAATCACGTGCCAGCTGCTAACATCCCTTTCCTGTGTTATCGCAGGTTACACGATTCCAAACTGAGGTGGCCACTGCGTGTTGCAATAGGGGCACGCAAGATAGGGTGTTGGTAACGGGCTGAATTTTGCTTCCTGACCCCGGCTGCCTGGGGCCTGCTAAAGTTACTTTGTTCTCCTGGTGTGTCAGGAGTGCTAGGTCGCTGTGCTTTCTTTGTATAGAAAGAAGCGTTTGCTGGTGGGAGGTTATTCCTGAGGTGTGCGGTCTTTTTGTTCAGTGTGTCCATTAGGCCTAACATCATCGTTCACTCCAGGGCAGAGGAAGGTGGACCCAGCAATGGCAGTCCCATAAGAGAAGACAGTGGCCTTGACAAAGGAAGTGATAAGGACTCTGGACAAACCCGACAGCTTGCACTGCCCCAGAATGATAGGGTGTTGAACAGGAGTGGCATGTACAATTCAGCTTTGCCTCTGAAAAGCCCAAGAAGAAAAAACTCCAGGAGAGTAGGAAAAGAAAAGCCTTGTTGCTCCTATTGGGCTGGGAGAAACTTGAAAATTCTCTATTGTCTTCTGCAGAATCAGGTGCAGCAAAAGGATTAACAAGGCAGTGAGAAATTGACTCCTTTACTGATGGTTCCTTGCCTTTCCCATTTAGTTTTGAACTCATTTTACATGTATTTCCTATGGGAATGTCTGTACTTACTTTGTTCTGGCAAAGAACAAATACAGGACGAGCAGGGTGTGATGTGAAGAGACACATGCTCCCCACAGGTCAAGCTGCTCCAACTTGTCTGACTGCCTGTATCTATCCAGCATCCAAGCCTGGCTTTGTGCGATGAAATTGGAAGGTGATCGTTCCATCTTTCCTTGACCACATCTCTCTGTATGGAAAACTGGCTTTGCCTCCCCAGCGGGGTCCCCAAGGCAGCCTTGCCAGAGAGAGAACGAAGATGTTGGCAGTTTGGTTGGAGGCAGTAAGATTAAGACTAAGGAGACAAACACCTGATTTTGGTAGGATGAGCCTATCAGATGAGTGTGTATATAATCCGTGGTTAAAAAGCTGGCATTAGAAATTTACATAGTAAGATCTCAAGTTTAGCCCTCAGGAATTTTGTTTTAGGCTGTCTGCAGACTCAGGAAACTGCCACCAAAGCTTCAAAAGTTTGAAAACTTAAGCACATAAGCACCTATCTGAAGCAAAGTTTAGGCCCTGCCATGCTGCATCTCAAAAGGCAACTGAGTGCATGCAACCCTTTGCCTTTCCTCCAAGGATCTTAGAGCATCCTGCAGCAGAAGGTAGTGTTATTTTCTCATTTTTACTGATAAGAATGCTATGGCATAAAGGAGTCAAGTGCCCCGCCTAAGGTTATAGAGCAAGGCAGTTGCAGTGTCACAAAGCAAATCAGGTTCCTTCACTCTGGTGCCATTAGTCACTGGACTTGACTGCCTAGTGCTCTGCCTCCTTCTCCTCCTTTTAATTATTCCATGAGAAAGGGAGATGAAGTACGCATTAGTTCAACAGCTACAGACGGTGATAAAATGAAAGTGCAAACTCAGCAGACGATAAATTCTATATCTCCGGTGAGGCAACAGGAGACAGTGGCATTAGAGCCTCCTTCAGGCAGCTCCTGCCTGGTGAAGGCAAATCTCCTCCATCAGTAACTGTGCCTGCAGACCTGTGAGCCTCAGCAGTGACGTGCAGAGAGGCTGTGTCATTAAAATAACAAATTGAAGGGAAGGACAGGTTCTTCTTTTGACTCCCTTCCTCACAGAGCAGTGATACATGAGGTCTTCTATGATTTCTGAAACAAGCATATCACACAATTTAAAGCTTAAAATGTAATAAACATGATCTTCTGCGATCTAGAGGCTGTTTCTGTACTGCTGTGTCAATGTGCAGCTGGCAGCAGGCTCTGTTTCTGAAGCACAAACTTCCTTGACAGAATGCTATCCAGAACATCACTGCATGGCATATATTTCTTTGGTTTGTTTTATTAATTGTAAAAGTTCAAAGTTGATGATACTCTTAACAGCCACCTAAGCCCCAAAAGGAGATTAATGAGCTTAATATTGAAAAGTCCAAGCCCAGGTATAGACTAATTTATTTTTACCCACTGCAGAAAAATTACAAGGCTGAGTGATGGGAAATCATCTGTATTCTGGCATTTCACATGAAGTTCTTTCTCTCTCTTCCTTTTCATTGAGGTGTACAAGTAACTTACAAGTCTTCTGTGACAAGAACAGCATTTCCCATTATAGGGCTGGATAGTGAGGTGTCTGCTTCTTTTTTCTTTTTTGAGCTGAGCTACCAGAATTAAATTGCAGCCCTGATATTTTTAATAAATAAAATGATGCAGGACTTTATCTTGAATACTTTTAATCTAAAAGAAATAAATAAAAATGTATTTCCTGCTTCCATAATTCATATAGCAGGAAAGTGGAGTAAATCGTAGAAAAACTATATTTGAGACACAGAATTAATTTATTTCAAAAGCATTTAAATGGAAAAAGTGTAGGGATTCGAATTCAGGGTATTTTTCTTTCTTTTCCGCAGTGAAGTTGCTTTTACTTTTTAGATCACTTTCAGGACAATTTACTTATTTTTCCTGAGGTTGCAGTTCAAAAGAACACAGTGTAAGTGAGATGAGTAAAGGCAGGCTGCAACTGGTAATCTATTGAGCCATCACTGTCTGGAGAAGTTACTCTTTGTTGTGATGCTGAACAGCAACGCTGTTTTCCCGGCTCTTCTTCCTATGTTCCTGTTAATCTTATTTTGTGAGGTTTAGCTGTTGGTCCCCTATGCTTGTTACTTTCTAACATTTTGCCTCAACAAACATTGATAAAGTCCTAGGACCTAATTTGACTGGTTTTGTTACAGACTTCTGCAGGGCTTGCTTACCTTTACAGATCCATGAGTAGGGGCAGGGGCCAGCTGAGTTTACAGGCCACTCTCTCATGGGTACTTTTTTCTTTTGTACCTAGTTTTTCCTGAAAGTATAAAGCTGAATAACCAAATCATGTTGTGAATAACCAAATCATCCCTAGTTAGCATGTATAGAATGAAGTGCTTGAAAAACTACCTCTCTGTTAGCAGGAGTATTCAGACTTTAGTCAAAACAGTTTGTAGACTTAGACTTTCATTTGAAAGAAAATTGTTCAGTTTGTATCTGAACAGCTTTAGACATGAGAGAAAGCTGCTTGCTTTCAGGTTTTCTGTTGAAGCTACTGAAGGAACTGGCACTGTTGATAAAGATGACTTGTAAGAAGTGTGATGAACTCTTGATCTGTTTCTGTAAGCTATCAGCTCTGTGAACTCTTGGTCTGCTTCCTTCAGTTTCTTGAATCTGATGCATAGTGTCTTGCTTCTGAATGCCCTCCATACAACCAGTACAGGTGACATATGAAATCTGGAGTAGTTCTTTGGTCCACATTGCTGGTGATACCTATACGCCTGTGAGATCCATTTGGGAACACTGTGGTGTGGTCTGTTTGGATAATAGCTGCCGATGCTGGGTTATACTGCTTTGACTACTTTATCCCACTTCGTCTTTTTTTAATGTGCACACACCCAAACTACAAACGGGTACGTCAGGAGGAAACTGTCTTCCAGTGAAATCAGTGGGGGATGAATGGGTAAATCCCTCTGCAGTGCTTTGAAAATGCAGGTACATCTACAGACTACCATTAAAGAAAATTATGATGACGTATATTTATATTACAGTACAGCCTGGAAGTCTTGATGTGCTAGATGTAATGTAAATGCATGGGAAGGGACTATCCCTGCCTTGAAGGCTTAACCAATGTCATACAGCAGGTTAGGGGCATAGCAAAGATCACTACTAAAAATACTGATTTCCAACTTCTCATCTTTGAACCGAGACTTTTAACAATTTGTTTTTGTTTGGTTGTTATGTGCCTGTGACTGTTAGGATGGAAAAGAATCTCTCTCCCTTTACACTTTATGTTTCAGATTTTCTTTTCTTACCAAATGCTATTTAGTATAAATGAGGAAGAACAAAAATAATTGAACAGAGCAGGAAACAACTTTTTTTCCTTATAACGTGCACAATAGATATACAAAGCTTTGATTCTAGTAAGTCAGTGGAGATGTACTAGTATGCTTTGGGGGAAAAGATGAGAAAGATCAGACTCAATGGATGGCTATAATCTTCCTTCTCCAAAAAATGTTAAATGTATTTGAAAATGGTTTGGTACTACTCTAATAGCTTAGTCTTAGCTTGGATACTTTGTCTTCATTGACCAAAAAAGGAATCAAGAGTTGGGTATAGTGACATTCCTTTCCTCAGCAGACATCCTCAGTGCAAATATGTCAATTTTAATTATTTAGCACTTGTAGCTTCTTTGCTTTTACATTAGACAGTTCTCTTATACTTTGAGAAAATGTCTGAGGCTCTCATGGTGATTGTTTCTTCAGGCTTGACCATTAAGCTCAAAACAGGGGTACTAGGTCATTCATTATCCTACTGAGATTTATCAGGAAGGCTTTTAACTACTTTAGGGCCAAAATACTCTTGCTGATTCTTTTCCCCCTCCCTACTCACTTGTGAATAGCCATTAGAATACACCTTCTCTTCTGTCTGTGTAAGCAGGCACTGTGGCCTCAGTAACACAGGTGATGCAGAGTTTCCCATACAGGCACTCATCTGACCTCTTTTTCAGGTCAGTTTTGTATGTGTGGAAGGGACATGAGCTTTCTGGCCTTAATGGGGGCGATGATTAGTGAGAAGTTCTGTTGTTTTTTCTGTACAGGCCAGGCAGAGGAGCTGCTCTCTGTCTGCTGAGATCGATAACGAAACTCTTGACAGGTTTCCCTGGGAGCTGGCCCTAGAGTGCTAATAGCTGGAAATGTTAGTTAGGCACAGAGCAAACATCTGTTTTCATGTTGGCGATGTGAGTAATATGGTTCCTCAACGTAACTGCCGTGAAGGAGGCCCCAGATCAACCTTGGCATTGCGCTTTGGCAAGCGTGTCCGACCCGCGTGTGCTCACAGGTATGCTGTGTGCACTACGTTTCTGTAAGGCAGTTCTTGCAGGTACAAAGAGAGGGTTTGAATTTAATTATATATTATTTGAGCTGGAGAACAGTTAGTGACGTACGTTCTTGTCTGTGACTACGAAGTGTGTATCTCATTCTACCACTCTACAGACTCACTCAGAAATTAATGAGAATCAAAATTTTCTGTGCAAACATAGGCATTGTCTATATATTGTATATGGATCTCTTTTGTGTTTAGATTTAGTGACATCCTTTCCTCCAGAGAAATACATTGCAGGGAGCTTTCTAAAGGTCTCAGAAACCACCCTGAAGTGAGAGATTATGAAATCGGGATGTATTATTGCAGTAAGATGTTTTGGCAGATTAGAATGAGGACAAAGGAATTATCAGTGTTGGAATGAACATAACTTTCAGTATTTCCAGTATTACCATGATATTGTTTGATTTGAAGCCTGTCCTATAAGTGTTCTTAACATGCAATCAATTTTACCTGCTCTGTTTGTAGGATCAATAGTTGATTTCAGCTTTTATAGCACAGCCTTACATTCAGATAAGGGTTTAAATAGGTAGCTATGAATCCATATGTAAGAAGTGTAATTTACTTTTCAAGTATAATGAAATCCTTACTGAATTAAGACTCTGAGCTTATTACATTCTCTAGCCTCATTCTGTCCAGTTGTGATTTTCTAACTTTGTGGAAAACATTCCCAAAGCCTCACTTCTGAACTTTTGTGTTATTATCTCAAGACATTTGTATCTTTGACATTTCTTTTGTGTTCTTGGTAGATCATCATAATACTAACATAACTCGAACTGAGCCTTTGTGAGTAGTTCAAGTGAGTAAATAAAATTCATATATTAATAAATAAGGATGCTTTACAAATTATTTCAACAAAAGATAATGCAAAATGACTTAAAGAGAATATGAAGCTGGATATAGAATGTGTATATTCATATGGCCCCCGACCCCATTCTGACATTAACAGTGGCAGCTGGATTAGGTCCAGGGGCCAGAAGTCTCTTTAGAAAGCAAGATGATTCCAATGATGCTGTTCTTTCCCTTGAGCAGCTATGTCCTGGATGTGTTCCATGGACAGAAAATAAAATGAGAGGGAACTTAAGCTGGTGGAAAAATTTGAGCGGTAATATGCAATGTGAGGAAGGAACCTAGGTTAAAGTAATGTGGAAAAAGCCTTGGAGTTGGGTGCACGTAGCAGGGAAATAGGGTGTGTCAAGCATGGCTTTCCTGAGAGCCCCAGGAGGATGATGTGATCTAAGGTAAATGCTCAGTTTCCCTCAGGATGGCCCAGCATAGGCCTGAAAAATAACATTGGAGAAGACACATGAATTGTTTAGCACTTGTTACATTGCTATAAAAAAATGTTTTTGCTTTATCCTTTTCCTCAGCTTAATAAGACAGCATGATCCCTAGCTAAGCCATAAGTATTAAATCGTAATGAAAGCAATGGAGAGATGACAGCAAGTGCAGTGCAAGGAAAATAAGAAAAGAAAAATTCAGGAGATGTCAAGAAAATCAGTCAGATCTGGCAGTTTCTAGAGTTTTGTTTTAAAGGAAGTGACAGCAACATTGATTAAAACAAGAATTGACAGAGCACTGTAAAATATAATGAACGATCCTGGCAGAAGTGGGGACCCTATCTAGAGCCTCTGTCTGTGTAGTGGCAACTAAGTTTTTAGAAGCCTAAATCCTCACAGAACTCTGCAGGTATTACACGCAACAAGTGAAAAGACTGATCGTTACTGTGCCTGCTCTTCTGTATAATGCTGTGCTTTTTGCACAAGAGATTTTTCAGGTTAGCTTACAAATTGACAACTGTGTTAAAAGTGAGATTGTATCTGCCTCATTTCCTTGTCACTCAGGAGAGAATGATGCTCCATCCATCATCAGCTCCTTGTGCTGCAGTGGGCCGCTGCATTGCAATTCTCTTGTTATTGTAAAGAGCCTCCAGTCTTATCCTTCAGTTCAGAAACAATTCTGAGGGATTCTCATGGGGCTTCTGGGGCGAGTGTAGGTTCTGCTGGCAGCTGATTACTCCGGATGCCTTGCATGCATTTCTCCTGAGCGCTTGTGAAGTCAGTTGTCAAAAGCTGACTATTCAGGGGGAAAAATAACACCAGCAGGCCACAGTTACAGTGTTTCCTGTTGACTGGCCATTAATGACTGACGAGTCATAATTTCTTAATGATTTAATATTTACCAGCTGAAAAGGCTGCTGTTGTAATGGAGCATACATATTTCACATCTAGTAAGGGCTTGAGACTTATGTATCACTAATTAGTAGACATAATAATAAATAAATTCGAGTGTTTTTCATCTACAGAAAACAAATGAGTCTGTTACTTCTACTAGGAATATTAATCATAAATCAGATTTAGTAGCTTAAAGTCGGTTAACTTCTTAAAGCTACAATGACTTACATCAGCCTGAGACTTGGTACAGACAGCTTTCTGAAGCTGTATTACCTATGGTTTCTTGTTTTTGTAATTCATGGCCACCTTTGAATCCTATGTACTTTGTTTTAGCAAGGAAACATACCTTGATTTAATTTATCATGATAAAATGCACTTTTAACTCTAAAACGTGGTCAGCTACCTCTTTTTAAGTAGAAGGCACTGTATAAGCTGATACTACTTGAACTGAAAAAAACCTTAACTACAGATTTTAAATCCCACATTATTATGACAAGTTCTCTATTCTTTTCGGTCTTTTATTCCTCCATTTCATTTCTGTCCTGCTTGTACCACCATCAGTCATTGGTTTTGGCAGTGTTTCTTAACACAGATATGAGGAAGGAAAGACAACCTTCGAGCATGAAAGTTTAAGCACTCTTGACAGCTTGAGGTCTGTCTTTCCTAAGGAACTTGTTGGTATTCAATGTACTACCATAAACACAGCCTCAGACTTGTCAAGTTGCTTACTGCTTATAGCTCTGTGCTTTGGATATCCGGTCTCCTAACACGCTTCATGGCTGCTGCTGTGCATGATCTGGCTCCACTGAACCACTCCGACTCTGGACTATGAAAGGTGCTATATAAAAATAACAAAGCAAACCAATCAATTAAAAAAAAAAAAAAAAAAAAAAAAAAGAAAACCTAACCCCTCCACGTGG
>NW_010110511.1:9051-12277 GCF_000699245.1 Pterocles gutturalis
GAGGACAGGAAGGGAAGCCTCACATATTTGGCAGAAACCCTAACATTAGTAGCATAGAAGGAGTGTCAGGAGTGAAAAATAGATCTTATTGAAAATCCCAGGAGAATTACCTTCTGAATGAGTGAAGGCTTGATCCAGAGAGATCTTGGGCTGCTGCCACAGGCTTCAAGGAAAGCTGGAGATGCTCAGAGCTATATGGCACAATCCTCTGATCTTCATAGCCTAGGAGAAGTTCAGGGCTCATCTTTCCCTTATTAGAATACATGCTTACTCGTACTGCAGCCCAAGTTAGTGATATGAAGCCTTTCGGCTAAAAGTTGAAAGGAAGCTGAAATCCTGTATCAGGGCGTTTGACAGTGAGGTTCTTAAAACACACCAGACTAAATCCTGAGAAGTGGAGCCTACCTGCAGCTCAGTGCTCTGGTATAACACAGTGATTGGTGCGACAGAGTTGTCTAGATAGCCACAAAGCTCTCACCATCTTCAATGAGAGTGGATTTTTACGAAAACTTCTAATCCAAGGATTGAAAGAAAACCTGACTCCAGAATTTGCTGAGTAATTTCCTCAAACTTTCTGTTATAAATAGTTTTCTTTCTTCATTGGGCTAATTGTGGTTTCTATATGGTGGGTTGGAGGCCTTCAGGTAAACAGAGCTCTGGAAGGGTCACAGCCGGGGCCAGGGTCCTGTCAGGCTGGGTACTGCAGAGGCACGTGGTTAGAGATGTGTGCCCTTTAGGAGCGGGACTGGCTGGAGGTGTGCTGGGTGGAGAGAGCAACTACACTTCTGTTTTACAGAGAGAGAACAAGGATGCAGAATTAGAACAGGCAAGTTTGAAAATGTCCTGGCTCTGGATTTCTATGTCGCACTTGTGCCTTTGAAAGCCACCTTTCCAGGGTGGACTTGCCTGAGTTGGGGGCCCCGGTCCAGGGCACAGCGGGTCACCTGCCCTGCTGCTGCCCTCACTGCACCACTGCTGGTGGTGACAAGCTGGTGCAAGGCAACTAACGATGAGACAGTGACTCCCACAGCTATTTCTTTGAGGCGTGTCACCCTTTAGTGGCCCATTTCCACAATGCTGTAGCATCTCCCGCAGCTGATGCGCTGCCGTTGCCCAGCCAGCAGCCAGGTGTGGCTGGCTGTGTTTGAAACCCGAGGCTGTTTGATGAGAGGAGGGCGGTGGGAGCAGGATGCGAGATGAATATGGATGTGTAATGGAATTGACTTGAATTCTCTCTAGCATTATTTGGCTCCTGCCTCTCTTTTCCTTTTCAATCAATGCGGTATAAAATTCTTTTGAAGGGAGATAATTTTACAAAGTGCTGAGTTCAGTGTTCCAGAGCCTCTGGCATTCATCAGGAGACTTGCATGCTTTTAATCTATCTCCTGTGTTCCTATATTAAAGGAAATGTTTTCAAAGTGATTCGAGCAAGTTACTTGTGTGAAACCTGTTAACAAATAATAGGATATATGCGTGTAGCAGTTATTTTGCTTTCAAAGTTTGCCCTTAGGAGCAGAAAAGATTTCTCATTGCTGTATTTTTTTTTTTTTTAAAAAAAAAGAAAGAAAAAGAAAGGTTCTTGTATGTGATTTTTCATTTCTGTCTCTCTTCTGCTGGCTTTAATCATGAAACCTCCCACCGAGGTCAAGGGGAGTTCTGGCTGATTTACAGACTACCAGAACTGAAAAGCTGATGCAGATTTAGTGACTGTCTCCATGGGACTGAGAGACACAGTGGAGGCAAGAAGCAAATCTCAAACCCAGGAACCTCCTCTATCATTTCCCCTTCACCAATGTTTCACTGCTTGAGAGAGAAGATCCCCACTATTCGAAGGGACGATTCTTTAAGAGATCCTGCCCAGGTGATTGCAGCATTTTCCTGGCAAAGAGCTGATCTTGTAACCATGTGTTTGGGCTGGTGAATGCTTCTGTTTCCCAGTGGGCTGGAGAACGCTGAAGTGATTAAGTCCCACCAACAGTTTTTGGCAGTTTTTGATAGTCAAGGCAAGAAGTGTATCATAAGTATGCATGTATGATTTTGCTTCTTACAATTTCAGTTATGCTAAGAAGTTGAATTTCTCCAGCTTTTTCATCTACTGAAAATAGACGAAATTGCAGCTATGACAAATTCTGAAATGAGCTGTGCAATAGTATCTATCCATGTCATGTGTTGTGGCCAACCCAAGGTTATACCTCTTTCCCAGAAAGGCTAGACACTGCTTCTTACTGAAGAGCAGCTGACACGCACCGATTTGTTCCCCTGTGAAGCAGCAGTTCACAGCTTCCATGATCTGCAGTGCCCAAGACAACACTAGGAGCTGCATTTCCAAGTGGTGTAGGGGCATTTTGTGCTGAAGTAGAATTTTAACTATGATACTAACTTTAGACTTCATAATTCTAAGGCTGATAGAGAATCCTTGATGTAGCGGTGTTTTGTGTTGAAATGGAATTCTAACTATGACACTAACTAGACTTTGTGATTATAAGGTTGTTGGAGAATCCTGGGAAAGAAGAAAAGTGACCAGATGTGCAGAGGTATCTAATTATACAGGACGTGAGAAAGATAAGGAGAGACTGAGAGAAATTTATTAGTACAACTAAGCTATCTTAGAAGTTGTGTTCACATAACTTTGAAAATTACTTTCCCAGGATCCAGAATAGCCAATAGTAACTTTGTTGTTAAGAATTTAAACTTATTGTATCCAATTAGCAGCTGCCAAATCTGAAATATTTTAGTATAAAAGCATGTGCGCTACACACAATAAAATGGCTTTTACTCTCATCATAGTTGGCTCATCTGGCTGGTGTCCAAGAGCTCTGTGCGCTGACTGCTAAGGTCTCCTCGCACTGACTTCCAAGAACTCTGCTGGTCGACTACAAGTGGGAGTGCAGGGCATGAGTGGGCCAGGGTATCTGGGAAAGTGCAAAACGGGCTGGGAGTAATGTGGGCAGTATGAATTTCAGGAGGAAAGGATTCCTGGCTTGGAATATTAGGTGAAATGAGAAGCACAAGGATCTTGGTATGTAGCGTGAGGTAGGAAGTAAGAAAATGTGGGAAGGTAGTACACTGGCAGCGGCAGTCAGAAGTAGTAGAGAGCAGAGGATATGTGATGGGACAGACATGGATCAGCAGCCTTATTTGTGTTCATAAAAAGCATGGCCCGCTAGAAGACCACTGGAATAAAACATGTCATTATTTGTTTTCATTTATTGTTACTTCCCAGCAG
>NW_010110511.1:12308-14085 GCF_000699245.1 Pterocles gutturalis
GGAATAATTGACAAAAAATGCCTTTTTTGTGGTGACTCTGCTGCTCTGCTCTGCCGTCTCAAGTCAGTGACTGTTGAGCTGACATCTATTGTAGACTGAATAACTCCAGCCTGGTACTTGAAACCCTGGTCTACGGTGCTCATTGGGCACATTTTGGGGATCAAGTGCCTGAGAACTTTTTGGGTGGAGCTTATAGCTAAGTCTTTACTGATATTCAGTACTTGTCAGGATCTCATTTGTTCTGTACAGTATAAATCTACAGGACTATGCAACCTTAAAGCCCTGTAAAATCTGAGTCCTCTCTAGTTTCCTTAAGCTGGCAGAAACCTCTCTAGAGATAGCAGTGATCAAGTGGGGCAGAGCGTGTTTGCTATTCTGCCCTATTCTTCTGTTCTGAGAAACTCCCTCTGCTTCCTTTACCTGTCTGTACTCAGCAGCCTGCTCCACTCTGGGCTTGTCTCCTGATAGAGCAGGAGAGGCTGAGATCAGAGATTTACCTGATCAAGAGCCAATGTGACAGCTTAGAGTTGTGTGTGAAAGAGGTGGCCCTTCAAGAAACAGTTTGCTGTCTGCTCAGCACAATGTGATGCTGGTTCTGTGATTTTAGTATAATCATAAGAGAAAAGGAAAAGGGCCCACACAGAATAAAAAGGAAAAAAAGACTGGGAGAGAAAGATATATTGCTAATAACATTCCTCCTTGGGAATTCAGACTATATTCTTTTTCTGAGTGCGGTGTATGCACTGTTTAACTATTTTTGCATTACTTATTTGACCTTTCTAGTTGGATTTGCCCAAATATATCTCTAGTGATAAAATGTGGCAATGTATCTTACCAGTCCTCCCTCCTGGAAAGAAAAGCCCTTATTTCACATTCCATCGGTATCTCTGCTACTGCCCTGTTTTGTGTAGAAGTAATTTTTCTGTGACTCTTCCATCATTAGAGTCTCTTCTAATTTGAACAACTGCTCACACTGGTTGGGCTAAGACTTAGGCTCCCAGTGAAGGAATAGGATCTCCTTCCTAACAGGTACTGTACTGTGGAGAAGGATTTCCCCCTTCCTGCCTTCCACTCTTCGACTTGGCAACTACATCCCACCTTACTCTGCTCTGCATTGTTCTGCTCCTTCTGCCGTATACCAATGCGCCTGCTGTTGTTTTATTGATTTTTTTTTAATTCTCATTATCTTACTCTACGTTACAAATAGGCAGTGATCTACTCCGTTTCAGATGTCAAAACGTGTTCATGCAGTGTCGGTGAGAACTCCATGACTTCTAGATGATCTCGAACTTTTGCTGAGCCTGCTCCAAAGCCCAGTGCAGTCACTGGAGCCTGGTGGTGGCTTGGTCTGATGCATAATCCTCCTGCCACTATGGAATTAACACATCATTTTTGAGGTCTGTGTTTCAAAGTATACTAAACGCTTTGAATTGTGTGTCACAGACTATAATGGAATGGCTCCAAATGCACCTTACCCTCACTAATTTTCTCATTGTCTCCCAGCCAGGCCTCAGGCAGGCTCCTGGCACCGCACCAGCGTGGGTGGCATCAGCAAGTCTGCTCCTCGCGGCAGCAGGTGCCAGCTCTGGTGCTGCTGTTCTCCAGCCGCCTCTGACACCACTGGGAGCGGGTGCTGCTGGCTTTCTGCTCAGAGGGCATTTCCCTGGCTTGGTGAAATACGTTCCTTGCAGAGGTGTCTGGGAACTGCCTTCCCAGGAGATGCGGCGGTACGCGGTGTCCCACAAAGCTGTGACTCTGTCACCGTCCTGTTGACACT
>NW_010110512.1:0-8351 GCF_000699245.1 Pterocles gutturalis
CTTTTCTTTCTCTTTCCTTTTTTTTAACCTTCCTTTACTTTGAAGAAAAAATAGGGAGTTTGCTGCAGTTTCCTTGTGAAACAAATGTAAAGGTTTTGAAATTATCAGTATTGAGAAGTCTCTTTCCCGCTGAATGTGCTACTGAAGTTGCGAGCTTAAAAGAAAACAAGATTTTGAGTATGGTTTGGGGAGAAAGCCTCAGTTTTACAATGTGTATCAGAGTGGTTTATATTCCTCAGGTAAAACCTAGGAGGAGGAGGAGGAGTGCTCCTGTGGGGCCCTTCCCACCCTGCATCTCCTGGATCTCTTACTGCAGCCTGGTGGTACCAAAATCTTTCTTCCAGCAGGCGAGGAGGGCAGGGATGGGTGTGCACGCCAGCGTGGGGTGTGGGGCTGTCCGTGTATGTGCCACTTAGACTGCTCTGTCGTGAATCTGGTATAAGTTAATGTTTCTGAGCACTCTCCAGGGCAAATATGTCTCCTCTCTGCTGTGCTCTCTGCAGAGAGTTTGTTTTCATCTGGTTATCTTTAATTCTGACTTGCAAAGCTCTTGTCCAACCCCCTAGCCGTGAGATCAGCCTTCTCTTATGACAGGATCCATGGTGCAGGTGACCGCTGCAGTAGTTTCAGAGGCATCTCAGCCACGCTTTTGAGCATCTGGGGTCAAGGATGCTTCAGTGCGCTTTGTCGCTTCTGCCTGCGCATCTGCGGGGTCAAGCAAAGAGCTGGGGTCTCTGTCCCTGGGATGTTTGACTGCTCTGGAGTAAGAGGTGAGCAGATCTCCTTTGCAGTGAAGGAAAACAGCAGGATCCCCCCCCCAAAGCCTGGGAGTTTGCTGTTCTGCAGGGAAAGTGTACATAAGCGGAGTGATCACACAGATGTAATCCTACAGCATTCAAAGTGATCTTGTTACGATAGTACATAAAGTCAGGAGCTAAATTCTGACCCAGAGGAAGATAGGAAGTGTTGAGGTGTTTTAAATCTAGCACTTATGTTTATTATTAGTCTTCCCTTCTGTGCACTCCACATATTGATCTGCACTTGGACAGAAACTCCTGCCAGTGTGTAACTGGCCTTTAGTCCAGCCCTAGCAGCTGTGGGGTTCACACAGTGTTTGTGACCTGGGAATTTTCCCCAAAAGACTTGATATTTTTGATTAAAAGTAATTTCTTGTGTTCCTTTGAGAATGAAGCATACTGAAGAATCTGTTTGGCGTGTGGATAGGGCTTAGCATTTTTTTTTTTCCAAAACCCCAGTGTGATAGGTTAAGAAGGCAAAGACCAGGTCCTGCTCAAAGGAAATAAACAAAAAAAATATTACAAGATGCTGTAAAGCATCTGCCAGAAAATGAGGCTCATCTCAGCGGGATTTCCTGGTTAAATACTTGAGATAAATGACGTTCATTTAAAACGAATGTAGCTAATCCCCTGTTGCTCCAGAGAGGCTCACAGGGTGGAGTGGATAGAGATTTAGATTCTTGCAGGGCTTAATACTTGTTCCCATTTACATGAGTATCTTACAGCGGTGTAACTCTGTGGGACCCTGTTCTCTTATTTAAGCCAATAGAAATTAACCTTGATTACCCTGGTGTAAAACCCAAGTAAAGGAGGAATCAGTGATGTGGTCATTAAATACACATCAGTTTTATTTATTGCCTTAGTCTACTTTAATGCCATAATGTCACTGTCACAGTTGTACCAGGCTGATTGTTACGTTTACTGCATACTCTTTTTGCAATGTTACACTCTTCTTGTTTTAAAAACCAGAGGTTTGGCTCAACATGCAGTATTTTGACATTTATATTCCTTCTTAAACCAAAGGGGCAAAACAATTTTTTCATATTAAATGTAAATGGGTCCCAAGGAGCAATGGTGTGGGAGATGCGGTTGCTCTGGTCGGAGCCGCGGGTGAAATCCATCCCCAGGGATGGCAGTTTGTATTTGCTGAAGTGAACCCTAATCTTGCAGCTTTTGCTTTCTGCCTGAGCAGAGCCTTGCTGCTTCTCTCCATCTGTTTTAATTTCAGGGAAAAAAGAAAAAAAGCAGCCTGCCTTGTCCTTTGTTGGAGGGCTGTTCGTAGCACGGTGCTGTCTGAGGGCAGGGCTTGGGCAGAGCGGAGCAGGGAGTCTTGGCACTGCACAGAATTTCCTTGAGCCTTTGTGAAATCAGGTTCAGCCACTTGAAAGTACTTGTCCCTGATGATTTTTCTGCAGCTCCAGCACATCACCCTCACGCTGAGCTTGTGTTGGTGGGTAGCCTCGGTGTCTGGCAGAGCTAAGGGCGATGTTCTGGGACTGCAGCTCCTGCTCCTGGCATCCGAGGCCTTGCTGCAGAATTAAAATGACCGAGTAAATGTCTGGAAGGAAGGACCAGAGGGAAGTACCTGTCCCAGTCTGCTCAGTCTTGTCATGTTAAACAGTAAAGATTATTTAAGAGCTTAAAATAATGAGGAAAATGAGCTCTACCTTAATGAGTTTTTAATTGCATGCAGCAAGAGGTGATTGCCCCCACCTGCCTAAAAGCTATTCAGAGTCTTGCTGCCATTCCAGGCTGCGTTTAGATGAAGAGAAGGTGAGTTAAGAAATCTCTTGGTGCCTGCTATAAAACAAAACCAAACAATGTATAATTTCCATGCCTAAAAAAACCCCACTGACTAATGTCCTCTCAGCTGCGAGCTGTGGGTCCATGGACAAGACAGGAGGTCTGGATGGTCCAAGGTGGCCGGGAAGGCAGTGGCAGGGCTGCCAGGGCTGCACCACATCCCCGACGTGCTGGGGAGCTGCGGGGCAGTGGGGCACCCGAGGGCTCTGGCTCTGCTGGATCAATCCCGTTGCCCTGGTCGGCCGTGGGAAGCTGCTGCTGGAAGCTGCTCCATTCTGTATCAGTGTCTGCGGTGACAGAGGCAGGGACCCAGCGTGCTGCTTCTGTTGATCCAGCTAAAGGTTACAGGTTCTAATAGATGTGTCTGAGGAGTTCAGCTTGACATCGGTGGATTTTTTTTTTTCGTGCTGTGAGTACACATTAAGGCTAGATAACAAGTTTCATCGCAAATGTAGGTGAACGATTACATTTTGAATTTTCAAGTGATCCTGCCACACAGTTTCAGCAGATAGTCAGTCTTTAGTCCAAGCCTGGGGTTTGATACAAATGCATTTCTGAAATTGAGGAGGAATTTATGCGTCCAGCACTGAGCTTGGGTGCAAATGTAAGCCTGATGAAAATCCAAGCTAAAATGGGTCATTCCTATCTATTTCTTTTGTTTCAGTAAAGGTTAGTATCCAAAATAAGCGAGAAGCACAGGGCATGGAAATTGCATTAGGCTTGTGAGGCTTTTAGATATGATCAAGGAAAGCTGTGGAGGATAAAGAGTGTCTGGATCCTGGTTGTGTGTGCTGGCTCAGTGTAGCTGTGCTCAGCCTAACAGTCTGTAAGAATCAATTTCCATCCGTGGCTCTGAGTGCTCGCCTGCAGGAGAAGGACTAGCACTAGGTGCTGTGTTTTGCCGCTGGGGAAACTGAGGCAGGATAGGAGTAGATCGTAGCAAAGCAGGTCCCTGGCTGAAAATTCACCTCCTGCCTTCCAGTCCCTCTCTACTCCTCCCACCCCTCTGTGCAATTGCTCTTTTACAGGGTGTCAGGAGCTGGGGGTGAGCGATTTCAGCGGCTCTTTCTCTCTCCATATCTGTACGGCTCATTTTGAAGAGCTGGACTGAAAGGTTGCATCCAACGTTTCAGAGTTGAGCTTTTACAGGAGGAGTTCCTTTGACTTCAAGGGAATCGCTGAAGATTTACGGCCGCTATAGCCCCGATCTGCATGTAGCCGTATGCGTGGTGCATCTGGAGAGCCGGTGTTATGCTGCGTAACGAACCATTTCCATTCCAAAAATTTAACTGACACAAATAGACCAATGTCCTTCGTTAAATCAGCTTGAAAGCGATTATTAAAAACAGCCAACGAGGCCGAATGCACTCCAGCAAGGAGCAGACGTGCATGAGAGCTTGTGTATATAATTTGGACAGTGCTGATGCTCAGATCATAAGCGTTTTTATTGTGGAGAGTGCAATCTATCAGCGTGTCATTGAGGATTTTATATTTGTTTTGGGGCAGGGCTGCCCCAGTTTTTAAACAGTGGCTCTGTCACTCAGCAGGTTGGCCAACCCTTTGTTCTTCTGTTAATTCACACAAGCCTCAATTAAACAAATTTATAATTTGTGGGCTAGGAGTTAAGAAAATTATCTTGTTCAATAATTAAGTTGGGAAGCCTGGAGTTTCAGAGTTGAGAAACAAAGCGCTGTCACATTTAGTTCCCCAGTAATCTTTGCTTCGTAGCCCCGTGGATTTAAATGATTGCTGGCTGTCAGGATCTCCAGCAAATTGCCAGATCGCAGTCAGAGAGATGTGCTTCTCGCTGCAGCGATAATCGCCTTGGCACAAGGCGTTGCTTAAATACAGTTGTGCACGCTCGGCTCCGTTACAGCGGCACGGAAATTCAGAGCACGCCCAGCACCGTTGCTCTGGATTTGTACCAACGTAACCAAGAATAGCTGAGATGCTTTTCAAAAGGCTTCTGCCTCTCAAGGTGTTTGGCCAAATCTATGTGGCATGATTAGGATGCTAAAAGCACCCTTATTAAAGACTAATTAAGAGGCAGCTTCGTTGATGCTGCTATTGCAGGGAAGTTGGTGGAAGAGCTCAGGGTGTACAATAGAATGGTTTCCTTTTTTAATGCTTGATGTCTTAATAACTGTCTTCATGTATTACTGAAAAATATGACATGACCGCCCTAATCAACTGTTCACATTTTTTAAGTGGTATCAGCACTGTTAATTAACTCAAGTTTTAAGAAGCTGGGGAAGTTGAAAGCTGATGTGCTTTCATTCGGTGTGCTGCTAAGCTGATTTTCATTGATTTGTGCTTGTGAATTAATCAGCTATCCGAGCACTTAGTTATTCCATTTGCCTCTGTGCTTTCTTTGCTTGTAAATGATATCTTTGAAGTTTATTAAAAGAATGAGTCATGTTGTAGCTTCCTAAGAATTTTCCCCCTCTGTAGTCATACATTTTTCATGCTGCTCAAATAATAATCTGTATAATGAACGTGGGGAAAATATTGCTATATGGAGCTGTGTCCATACGGCTGAACTTTGGAGATACATGTCCCATTACTTGCGTGGCTGGCTGCTTTAATATAAAAACGTTTAAAATCTTTTTTCAGACTCTCAGAGCCGATCTAAGAAATTAATGTACTTCCCTGTTTAATGCTCCCCCAACTTGTCTGCGGTTGTGCACAATCAACCTGTGTCCACACTGGCTCTGAGTTATGGTGCGTGGCTCTGATCTCCTTTGCTTGGGCAGATTAATAGAGAAGGTCCCTGATAAACTTACCAGTGAGAAAGCAATTGCTTCCAAAACTTGTACAGTTCCTAATTAGCATGAGTCTGTTTCTTTTGTAGCCCTGTTTAAGCACTGCATGGTTCACCTTGCTCTAATTTTAGGTGTTTGCGAAGGATCTGTCTCTGTTTAGTGCTGGACGTGACGTGTTCGGCTTTAACGGAGGTGAGTTAGGTCTTTGGAGTGCAGCGTCGGCTGGGACCAGGTGCCGTAAACATAGCGTGGATGCAAATGCCACTTAAAAGAAGTAGAAGAGTTCTTCACAGAGGAAAAACACAAGAATGCAAAACATAATCATCCATAAAATTGTGTGCGCTCTGCTTTAAAGACCCGTGCTGGATGGGATTTTGTGACTGGAATAAAATAGCTCAGCCAAAGAGCAAAGGTGATGAAACCACCTAGAGAGATACAGAGGAGTTGGGCTTTAGTCTAGAAGAAAAGCCGTTTCTTGGGTGAGTTTGCCATTTTGAGTGCTGGTGGGCTTGTGACCTGTGTTGTGATACCACAGGTTAAACCAGTTGGAGGAGCCTTTGATGAATTTTATCTGGAAATAAATAAGCAAAAAAAATCTCTGTAAGCCTCATGCTCTTGAGCTGATTTATAAGAATTTTCCTGACTTAATTAATGATGGAGCAAGGTGGTAGTGAGTTTGAGGTCACGGCTAAGACCAAGTTCAGGAGGTTCAAGGGATCAAATCTCCAACTTGGGAGCATCTCAAAATGAGGAGGCTGGAGTGGGGTGTGAGAGAACTTGGTGGGGTTGCATTTGCTGACCAGTGATTGCTGCAGGGCATGGAGCTGGCTGCTGCAGGGGGTGGGTATTGCAGTGAGCCAGAGGCTTCTGTTGCAAGTAAATCACGCAAACCAGCAGTGCAGGTGCCTTGGCTGTGTGCAGGGCACAGCAGGAACATGTGTCCCTCTCTGTCGTGATCTCCTTTGGTCTGTTTGCTGTGTTGGGTGGTTGGGAAGGGAGCTGAAGCAAGACCCCAAGATTTCTGACTTAATACAATTAAATCCGAGATGAAGGTGCCTTTTGAACAATGCCACTTCTAACTTAATGCCTGGTTTTGAGTGTGCATCCAGAAAATAATCAGAAAAGCTGTTTCCCCAGGGACTGGTGCTCCAGCCTGTTCACACCAGTGAGTTACAGAGCTCTGCAGACCCGCGTGCGGTGGGAAACTTCTCTCCGTGCGCTGCCCAAAGGATGCTCGTGGTGCTCGTCGCGTCAGCCTGCACGTGCAGGGTGCTTCCCACCCCACGGACTAGGGGTTTTTTGGGTGCAGGTACAGCGTGCCAGCACTGCGTGACCTTTATTTCTGCCAAGTCAGGGGAGATCAGGAGCGAAGGGACTTTGGGGGCTGGTGAGCGATGGTGCTGGCCTTTTGGCTGGCAGACAGCGTCGAGTGGGAGATCCACAATCGGTGCAAATCAATCTTATAAAAAAATCCCTCGATGCTTCCTGTGGATGTTCACTCTGGGGCAATTACTTCAGCTCTCAGCATTTCACAAGCCAGCACGGACTCTTTATGGAGTGGTAGGATTATAGAAATTCCTCAATTGTTCTGGTGGCCTTTGACCAACACAACACAAGCTGCTTTTTAATGTCAAGTCAGTTCTACTCATCAGTAAACAATAAGAGTTTCTCTACAGCACCAGCTTAAGCCAGGATTTTCACCCGCCCTCTGCGTGTGCGAGAGGTGCAGGCAGAGATGGGCTTTTTTCCAAACAGTTCTCAGTATTTACTGAATTAACTTAAGCAAAAGATAGTGAGATGAGTTGAAGGGAGTTTTTACCAATGCCTTCATATTTTGCCATGTGTGTTTGTGTACTCAGCCCTGAAAAATAATCTGTGTACAGACTGCATCTGCACTGGCTTTACTGTGCCAATGTCATTTTTGTATCCAGCTCATGGCCCTCGATATCCAGGGGGACTTCAGAAGACCTCAGCGTTCACAGACATCCTCTGCTTTGTTTCACTTTTGCACTATTTAATTTTTTCAGGGTGACTTTGCTCTTTAGGCTCTCAAGAATCATACACTTTGCACATGCACAGAGAAGGGTGTTTTCCACACTTACAGATATATTCCCCCCCCCCTCTTTTCTTTTGATGGAAAGGTGTTTAAAAGAGATCTGCTGTTTCTCTGGGCTCAAGCCACTGCTACCCTGCCAGCATCTGCATCCCCACCTTTCTCCTAATGAGCCACATCTCTGCCAGTGCTCGGTCTGGGCACTGCTGCCCTGTGGGACTCTGCTCAGCCCATCCGCACATGGATGCGTGATGCTTTAGAAATGCCCATTTCTTACACCAAAGCTGGGAATATCTTAATTTTTCTATAAAATGACCAGTAGTTGGGAAGAACCTTGAGATCTCAAGATCCAAACAACCACGTGACTAAAACTGAGCGTTTTACTCCAAATCTCCCATATATATGTTCATAGCATGCTTGGTTACGGTTACCTGGGTCTCATTGCACGGGCACCATGGGGAAGATGGAAGATGGGTTTTGGAGTGCAGGGACTGTCTTTTCATCTTGATTGCTAAAATGCTCTTGATCTGGGGCAGTTACAGTGATTGTCTACAGCTAAAACAGATGGTTTTATTTCTCTGGTAATTCAAGTGAACAGCTGGAACCAGACCATTTTCAGATGTGCCAGTGCTGCCCTGAGCTTGGGAAGGGTTAAGCTGATGGTGACAGTTTCTGTGTTTCTTTTCAGGGCGTGACATACTGCGGTGAAAGCTCAGCCAGCAACCTCACCATGGCCAATGTTCCCTGGCACGAGGAGGTGGTGCGATTCGTCCAGGAGCTAGCCGAGCTCGTCCCCGACTATGAAATCGCGTGTGAGCACGAACACTCGAACTGTCTCCTGGTGGCTCACAAGAAGGTGAGATGCTGCCAGGGTGAGAGACCAGGCACTGTATCTTCTCCTTGGAACCGCTGCACAATTGCCTTGTTCCAACACTC